>NC_091950.1:282288012-282430512 GCF_031021105.1 Erythrolamprus reginae
TTAAAACAAATGTTTGGCACTGGAATGTTTCAGTCCTAGAGCGATTTGCCCTCCTCTAATACATTCAACAGAAAAAAAAGATACTATAACAAAAATATTGGTGTTTTCTGGGATTATAACCTGTTTCTGCACTTATTCTATATACAATTGTTTGATAATAAGCACATTAGAATAAACTGTAAGATATCTAACCATAAAGTGAATATAACTCTACAGTTTAGTTATGTTAAGGTTCTGCAGAAATTCATATTGATCTAAACTAATAAAATGACATACTGTACAACATTATGAAATTTAAATAAAAAGAAAAATGAGACATATTCATAATTGGAACAAGATTTAACATCTTCTGTTCAAACTCATTTTGAATTAGCAAATTAGTGGAATAATCAGTTTTAATCTTTAGTGCATGGGTTTAGATGAAATTGAGCATCCTATAATTTAAAATTACTTTCACTCCCTTGCTTCTACTACCTGAGGTTCTGTTCTCTATAATCTCTGCAGATATAACATTGGCTTTTCATATATTATTTGATTTATTGTATATACAGTGATCCCCCGGTTATTGCGTCCCCGACCATTGCGAACAGGGTAATTTGCGATTTTTCAACCCGGAAGTCAAAATACCATCTACGCATGCGTGCCCTTTTTTTTCTATGGGCACGCATGCGTAGATGGCAACCGGGAGATCAGCTGCTGGGCGGCTTCCCTGGGTCTTCCCCCTCTTGCTGGCATCAGCGAGGAGTTTCCCCACCGCCCACGCAAACTCCTCGCTGCCGCTTGCCCGCCCTTCGCCTGCCCACGCCGTTCGCTCCCCCTCTTGCTGGCGGGAGGGCGAGAAGCCCTCCCCAGCACCCGCTCGCCCGCCCTTCGCCGCTCGCCCGCCCTTCACCCTGGCGGAGAAATTCCAGCCCCCACCTGGTCCCGCCCGATCCTCCTCCCTGAGGCAGCTCGCCCTCCCATGGCCGCTTCCTCCACCCTCCATCGCAAGCCCTCGCCACCGCAGCCAACGCGCGCTTCGATCTTCAAGCCCGGCTCCTTTCGGCCCAGCATCCCGGGCCAAGCAGCTGCCTTCCGTGACTGAGCCTGGCTGGCCCGGAAGATCGTAGCGCGCGTTGGCTGCAGCGGCGGCGACATTGCTGCCGGCTTGGCTTCGCTCGCTTGCCGCTGAGGAGCCGAAGATTGGGGGGCGGCGCGGCGAGCGAGCGAGCGAAGCCAAGCCGGCAGCAATGTCGCCGCCGCTGCAGCCAACGTGCGCTACGATCTTCCGGGCCAGCCAGGCTCAGTCACGGAAGGCAGCCGCTTGGCCCGGGATGCTGGGCCGAGAGGAGCCGGGCTTGATCCGCTGAGCCTGGCTGGCCCGGAAGATCGTAGTGCGCGTTGGCTGCAGCAGCGGCGACATTGCTGCCGGCTTGGCTTCGCTCGCTTGCCGCTGAGGAGCCGAAGATTGGGGGGCGGCGAGCGAGCGAGCGAAGCCAAGCCGGCAGCAATGTCGCCGCCGCTGCAGCCAACGCGCGCTACGATCTTCCGGGCCAGCCAGGCTCAGCGGATCAAGCCCGGCTCCTCTCGGCCCAGCATCCCGGGCCAAGCGGCTGCCTTCCGTGACTGAGCCTGGCTGGCCCGGAAGATCGTAGCGCGCGTTGGCTGCAGCGGCGGCGACATTGCTGCCGGCTTGGCTTCGCTCGCTCGCTCGCCGCGCCGCCCCCCAATCTTCGGCTCCTCGCTAGCGCTGCGGAAGTTTAAAACACCATCTGCACATGCGCAGATGGTGTTTTTACTTCCGCAGCGCTACTTCGCGAAAACCCACTCGTTGCGGGGGGTCCTGGAACGGAACCCTCGCAACGAGCGGGGGATCACTGTATGTCACGTAAACAATGTAAATTGTTCCTAACATATGTTTCATGACAGGTTATTTATTTCAGTTTTCCAAATAAAATTTGTATTGAGATCAATATGGTACAGATCAAATGAAGAATGTGAAATTGTATTTCCAGGAAAAAAATATTTGTTGCTGTTCAGCATTTGTGTTTAGCAGAATCTTTTTCGTATATCCTTAGAAAACACATCAGCCACTGTCATTCCGTTCGTTTTTAATATCTGGTGATCCCATCTCTCTCTCTATATATATGCGTGTTCTGTTTTTGGATAACTTCGGTGGATTTTCCATGAAGATTTAATTTTCTCCTAGGGTTATATCTTGAGTTTTAGGAATGTCAATGTGGTATATTTTAGTAAGTATTAAAATGTGAAGAATGATCTTATAGACTTCACTCATTTTCTTACTGTTTTATTTTAACAGGAGGAATGTTTCTTGAATCTAGAAGCTCCTATTACAAGAGTATGTGGTTATGACACCCCATTTCCTCACATCTTTGAACCATTCTATATCCCAGACAAATGGAAGTGCTATGATGCAGTTCGGAAAATGATTAATTATTGATGTCCAGGTGAGAAAAACTTCCCAAAGTAATTTAAGTCTAAAATATTAGAATAACATGCTAAATAAACTAGAAATATCACAATGCTTTCCGTGGAATAATTCCCACTAATACTTATCCCACGCTCACGTATCCCATTGGACGGTTAGGTCCAACAGAGTTGGCCTTCTACAGGTCCCATCAGTTAAGCAATGCTAGTTGACAGGGCCTGGGGAAGAGCCTTATCTCTGACTGACCGGCCCTTTGGAACCAACTCCCTCCAGAGATCTGTACTGCTCCTACTCTCCTGGCCTTTCGCAAAATTTTAGAAAGTTACATCTGTTGGCAGGCTTGGGGCCGTTGAGCTTAACATCATGTTTCGGTCATAGATGTGATTGTGTGAATGTTGTTGAATGTTTTTTTTATGACATTGGGTTTTTAAGTATTAGTTTTTAGGTTAGTTTCACTTGTTATATTGTATTGGATTTTATTCTTACTGTTGTAAGGCACCCTGAGTCTGCGGAGAAGGGCAGCATAGAAATCCAACCAACCAACTAAATAAATCAATAAATAGAAAACTATGTATAGAAAAAATGGTAAGACTTTGATTGTTAATTTAGAGCAGGGCTCTCAAACTCCTGGCCTGTGGCCAGTTTAATGGCAGGGAAAAAAGTTGCAATATGGCACACTCACGAAGGAGGGCACGCTCCCAATATGGTATTCCTCTCAGTAATGATCTGAAATTAAGGGGCTTAGATATCTTGCCTTTGTCATGGTCAGATCATTTTCTGCTGTGGCTTGATTTTAAGGCTCCAATCCTCCCCTGCAAGGAGGCGTAACCGATTAGGTGGTTCTGCCTCTGGTGCCTGATGGACTCGGAGGGCTTTCAGAGAGTGCTCGGGGTTTTTCCGGATTCACTTGTACACAGTTTGGCAGAGTCCCTTGCTGTGGCCTGGAATACGGCAGCGGCAGGGGCTCTTGACCGGATTATGCCTTTGTGACCTCTCTGTGGCAGTAGACCCTGGAGATCTCCTTGGTTCACTGAGAAACTGCAGGGGATGAAACGCCGGAAGAGATGTCTAGAGAAGCATTGGAGGAGAAGTAAATCCGAATCTGACTGAACACTTGTAAAAGCTAAAAAGGAGATTTACAAAGTGGCGCTCCACAGCTGTCTTTAGAACATCATATTTCGGCTGTGGTGAGGGGGGGATTTGCTCAAGTTCACTTGATGCACCAATTGTGGCCCTATTTGGACAGGGATTCTCTACTCTCAGTCACTCACACCCTTTATCACCTTGAGATTCGACTACTGCAAATGCTCTCTACATGGGGCTATCTTTGAAGAGCATTCAGAAACTACAAATCATGCAGAACACAACCGCGTGAGCGGTCATGGACCTTCCTAGATATGCCCATGTTTCTCCAATACTCCGTGGACTGCATTGGTTGCCGATTGGTTTCCGGATGCATTCAAACTGTTGGTAATGACATATGAAGCCCTACATGGCATTGGGCCAGATTATCTATGAGATCGCCTTCTGCCGCATGAATTCCAGTGACTGTTGAGGTCCCACAGAGTCGACCTTCAGGTCCTATCAACTATACAATGTTGCTTGGCGGGGCCTAGGCGAAGAGCCTTCTCTGTGGGGGCTCTAGCCGTTTGGAATCAGCTCCCCCTGGATATTTATACTGCCCCCACCTTCCTCGCCTTCTGGAAGAGTGTTAAGACTCGCCAGGCTTGGGGTGATTAGACCCTAACCACCTGGCCGATGAATGTTACATATGATTGTTGTTTGAGTGGGTATGATTGGTTTTTCTTAATAAAGCTGTGTTTTATACATTAGTACCCTTAGTTTTAAATTAATTGGATTTAGATGATTACATTGTATTGTTCTTTTTCATAGGTTGTAAGCTACCTGAATCTTCAGAGAGGGGTGGCATATAAATCCATTTAAATAAATGAATAAATAAACAATGTCTCTGTGACAATATTTGTTTGACATCCCTGATTTAGAGAGTAAATTGTAAGCATGATTCATAGGTTTACAATCAACACTTAGAACAAAATAGAACACTTCCCCGAGATTGATTGCAACTTGTTCCTAGAGATCTGGGAAGTCTAGAACCATGTGAACAAAAAGATGATGATGATGGGGAGGGGGCATTGGAGTGTTTTTGAAGATGAATTTTAAGAGTTGAAATAGGACTGAATGATCTAGAGCATCACCTTATAATATAATACTATAGATGGATATAACATTGTTTCCAGCTGTACGGATTTAGCTCCATTGATCTTAGAAGCCGATGTCTTAGAAGAACTTGAACGATTAAAGATAAATAAGGCAATGGGTCCAGATGGCATCTACCCCAGAGTTCTTAAAGAACTCAGGTTTGTCAGATTTGTCATTGCTACCCCCCTGACTGATTTGTTTAACCAATCCCTGTTAATAGGAGATGTTCGTGAGGATTGGAGAATGGCCAGTGTTGTGCCTATTCACAAGAAGGGCAGTAGAGAAGAAGTGGTAACTACAGGCCAGTTAACTTGACATCAGTCAAGAGTCTTCGGAGAGGGGCGGCATACAAATCTAATAAATTAAATTAAATTAAATTATAGTTAAAATGATGGAGACTCTACTCAAAAAGAGGATAAATCAGCACCTAAAAAACAATCACTTATTGGACCCAGATCAGCATGGCTTTACTGAAGGCAAATCATGTCAGACTAATCTCATTGATTTCTTTGACTATGTCATTGGATGAAGGTAGTGCGGTGGATATTGCCTACCTGGACTTCAGCAAAGCCTTTGATACGGTTCCACATAAAGAGCTGATAGATAAATTAGTGAAGATTGGACTTAATCCCTGGATAGTTCAATGGATTTGCAGCTGGCTGAAGCATAGACATCAGAGAGTTATTGTTAACGGTGAGTATTCTGAGCAGAGTCAGGTTACAAGCGGTGTGCCACAAGGGTCTGTTCTGGGTCCTATTCTTTTTAATATCTTTGTGAGTGACATAGGGGAAGGTTTGGTAGGGAAGCTTTGCCTATTTGCCGATGACTCTAAAGTGTGCAATAGGGTTGATATTCCCGGAGGCGTCTGTAGTATGGTAAATGATTTAGCTGGAAGTGTCTTATTTATAAGAAACGTAAGTGAATTTTATATTTCCATATATCTCTGATAGATATCTGGAAATCCCTCATCACTGAACAAATGGCAGACTCTCTTGGAATTGGTCAATACAGCAACATATGTACTACCACAGGTTGCCTACCTCTCTTTAATAAAAACATATAATTATGTATCTCCTTGTGGAAGATACGTGGAGAGCCTTTCTAGATAGAAAAACTGTCTTTATTCCTAGGCTGGCTTTCATAGCCTGAGTGGCATCTAGTGGAAAGCAAGCAGCAGTCATAAATCAGAAAAACCACTCCACAGTTACTCTTGCTCATAAAACCATAAATCAGGACCTAATTCTTCATATTGGCTGTAAGAGGTCAGGCTGTACCGCAGGGAAAGCTCCCCAAAAACAGTTTTGAGCATAGTAGTCACGTTTCACAGTAGACTTAGTCATAACTGTTGGGTTTATTCTGGTGATCAATCATTCATGCAGCATTTTCAAGATAAAACTGCCATAGAAATAGTTTCTGTGGAGAATCTCTCATGTGAATTGGTCTTAAGTATCCAAGCCCTGATTTGGATTCAGCAAACCTTTGGTTCCTCCCAAGTACCTGAAAGTAACCATTACTTAGCCTTGCTTTCTTTTGCTTTTTCTCATACCACCCCTTTGCTTTTGTGGCAGGGCAATATACTTAATATTAAAATTAAGAATGGTGTGGCTTACTTAGAAACATAGAAACATAGAAGACTGACGGCAGAAAAAGACCTCATGGTCCATCTAGTCTGCCCTTATACTATTTCCTGTATTTTATCTTACAATGGATATATGTTTATCCCAGACATGTTTAAATTCGGTTACTGTGGATTTACCAACCACGTCTGCTGGAAGTTTGTTCCAAGGATCTACTACTCTTTCAGTAAAATAATATTTTTTCATGTTGCCTTTGATCTTTCCCCCAACTAACTTCAGATTGTGTCCCCTTGTTCTTGTGTTCACTTTCCTATTAAAAACACTTCCCTCCTGAACCCTATTTAACCATTTAACATATTTAAATGTTTCAATCATGTCCCCCCTTTTCCTTCTGTCTTCCAGACTATACAGATTGAGTTCATTAAGTCTTTCCTGATACGTTTTATACTTAAGACCTTCCACCATTCTTGTAGCCCGTCTTTGGACCCGTTCAATTTTGTCAATATCTTTTTGTACTTCTGTTTTTTCTGATATTTCTCCATATAACCTGAGTATCCTTGGTGTCTGAGTTGACAAGCTAGTTTATTTTCTAAGGAAGAAGGTGAATTGGGCCCAGTTTGTGAGCAGAGTGGTTAAGGTGAATGTCAATGGAGATTCTCAGTCTTCCAGATTATGGTTGTCCCAAAGGTGTTTTTTCAAGAGGCAACTAGACTTTCTGGTTTTACTTTGAAGACTTTTCACTTTTCATCCAAGAAACGTCTTCAGCTCTGGCTGGATGGTGGGGAATGGAAAGATTTATACTCCTTGAAGACAACTAGTCATTTGCATTCTTTTAGCAAAATAAACCTCCAGGTGACCTTAACAACTCACTAAAAGAATGCAAGTGGCCAGCTGTCTGTAAGGAGTATAAATCCTTCCATTCCTCATCATCCAATTATAGCTGAAGAAGCTTCTTGGATGAGAAGCAAAATGTTTTCAAAGAAAAATCAGAAGTTGCCTCTTCAAAAAGCACCTTTGAGACAAATGGTTGGGTTAATTTAGAGCAGTGGTTCTCAACCTTTCTAATGCCGTGACTCCTTAATACAGTTTCTCTTGTTGTGGTGATCCCCAATCATAAGTCTAGCGCCAATTCTCCCAACAGAGCTTTAAGCTGATTGGCAGGAAGGTCAGAGGGACACCCCCAATGTAAACGCCTGATTGGTCAGATTGTAAAAATATGTTCCAAGGCGCCAGAATAGAAGCTTTAGTTCCTAACACCATGGGAAATTTATCTTTTCCCAGGGTCTTAGGCAACCCCTGCGAAATGGTCGTTCGACCCCCAAAGGGGTCCCGACCCCTAGGTTGAGAACCACTGATTTAGAGTTTCTCACAGGACCAATCTTATTCTTTATTTCTCTGTCGCTCTTGCTTTTCCCTCCCCCCTTTCTATTCTGTCTCTTCAATTTAACAATTATCTTTCATTCTTAATCATTGTGGCTCCTTTACTTCCAACATTAGTAATAGGTGGGTGGAAACTAAACAAGGGAATAAGTAACTTAGAACTAAGGAAAAATTTCCTGACAGCCAGAACAGTTGATCAGTGGAACATCTTGCCTCCAGAAGTTGTGAATGCCCCAGCACTGGAAGTTTTTAAACGGATTTTGGATAACCATCTGTCTGAAGTAGTGTAGGGTTTCCTGCCTTAGCAGGGGGTTGGACTAGAAGACCTCCAATGTCCCTTCCAACTCTGGTTGTTATTATTATTATTATTTTAGCATGAAGAAAGGGTCACCAGAATCATGCACTCTCCAGACCCTTTAGACGGAAGGGTTATCTGAACTCAATAAACAAATCCCCCCCCTTCCAAAACCATGGTGGTACTCTTGTTATGAAGCACCAGAGTAATAAAAATTGCATGAAGCATTGTGATGAAATAAAAACCGTTAGACATCACATATCTTTAATCATTCCCAGTTATATTGTAGATTGTTTTCTCAACTGGCATGAGTACACAGTGCAGGAAAATAGTGCATTCTCTTTGGCCATAGCCAACATGTTGAACGGTGGCATAAAGAATGAGAAATAATTGAACTGTTCAGTGAGACACAGGAGAAAAGTAGAATTATTCGGTGAGATGTCTGTTTTAACATCTGTAAATGTCATGGAGAGGATTCAGCCTGCCTGTTTCTTTCAGAATTGTGCTTGCAGAACAAATATTTTGAGTCTACTTTGTGACTTTCCCTGAACTATTAAAAGCTATGGTGCAAATATGAATTTATAATATTTTATAAATATGCACAAACTTTTGTGAAAAGTAGTAATAGTGAATTCCCTATTTGTGGGTGCCGAGGAATGCCTTACAGTTTGTACCGGTTGTTTGAATATTATTAGAATTGTTAGAATGAGTAAAAATTTGTTGTAGAATATGTATTTACATGCATATGCACACCGACATACCAGTTATAAGAAAAGCAATTGTGTCTCAACATAAAGCCATTTGTAATGTGCTTAAACCTATTTTGCGTAATTGCCATTAAAGACCTTGCCAGTAAAAAGGTTATTAAATATTTTAGAATTATATTCCGGCATTTGTGATATATGTCAAGATACACTGTGATATGAAAAAAAAACATTCTGAATTTTTCTCAATTTTTTTTTTCATTTCTTCAACAAAAAGAAATTAAAAAAAAACATATTTACCTTTAAAGTAATATTGCAAATAATGTTTAGCAGTCCCAGCCAAGGGACAGCAATATAAAAACTTAAAAATTCTAATATTATCAAATTCTAATATTGTAATATTATAAAAAAGGATAAATATTTGCTAAGGCAGATTATCTACCAAAGTAGGCTACTTTCCCTCCTTATAATTAAAGCTAAATTTGGATTGATGAGACTCTCTACTCCAGGGTTTCTTCAGAACAAATGCCATTTACTGTGGAGATCCAAAAAAACCTCTGGAATTGAAATGTCTTTATTTACCTTGCCATTGTTAAAGCTTGGACAAAGTGTGAAAAGCTACAAAAATACTGGTAGCAGGATTTATTCTTGATATGACTAACCTGCTCCTGGGGAAACATTGCTAGCTTGCTTTATGCACTTTGTTTTCTTTGAAGCTCAAAAATCTTGATCTCAGGGGTGGTAGTGATGGGGGGCAGAATGTCATAGTTTAGTTCTTTGATCATAGAAAGGTTTTTTTTGTAATTGTTATGTAGCTTATAGTTGTCTGCTTGGTCACTTTACAGGAAGATGAATCCATAAAAATCAGAACCTTTGTAATTGTGAGCTTCAGGACATAATGTCCTTATTTGCTCCCCATATTATTAAGAATGTGTCAGAAAACAATGCATCTCAGTGTAAACATACTTATAAAGTAAAGAGCCAGTAGAAGAGAATATTCATAACTCAGGGTTAAAATGTGGCATCCAAGTGCTCTTTGACTTTGCTGTTGTCTCACAGACATTTCATTATCCAGCTACATATCATCATCAGATGTAGAAATTCTTCCAGATGTCCCTTGTAAAGCATTGTATACAGATAAACATGCTTTTGGATTTTGGCCATGGTAAATATGAAATGTAGAATATACATTTCAGTCCTGTAAGTTTATATAGATTTATTGTATAGCTGTAGGTACAAGTTTAACCAAAGAAATTATATACTTCAGTAAATCCCTCACTCAACCAAAGTTAACACAGCCTCTGTATGATACAAAGTTAAAGTGCATGTAGAATATACACAAATTTGTCAGTTTCGGCAAAGTTGTTTGTATACTTTGTTTATACAGTTATTGATCTCAGAACCAAATAAGAAAATTTGGCTATTATTTTGCAAAATTATTACTGTGCAATAAAGAAACTATAACACTGAAAGTTGGGAAAGGTGTCCAAATTTTTACTTCTGTCCTATTCACTGTTACTACTTGTAATGTGCAAACAGTTGTGAACTGATATTTAGGTTTGTACACAGGTTTTCAAAGTTGCAGGAAGTTGTGTTTAACTTTCTACCATATAGACATTGTGTCAGAGTCTGTTCATTGAAGGGTTTATGAAAACATACAGTATGATTAGGGACGTTTAAACTTTATGGTATTTAATAGCATTTATTCTTAAACAAGGATGCTTGGAAAAGCAAGCTATATAGTTCAGAGTTTTTATTTAAAATGATATTTAAACAAAATCTATAACCTATTTTATTTCTGTTTTTTTTTAAGGGTGAAAGAAGAAAGAAAATTCAACTGCTATCTTTATTGGAATAACCATTCAAGATTCTTTTATGGATACTTACCTGACTAGTCATCAAGCCAAAATTCTGTCAGGTGTGAAGTTTAATATGGACATGTGATTTTGATTCTTTCCCAATTTTGCACATGAGACTGCCAACTTGTTTTATCATTCAAATCAAGGCTCAGGTTGAACTTAATAAATTGTAATGAAGAGACCTGTGGTCTATTTTTTTGCCTTATTTGACAAATGTATGTTATAGTTTTTAACATTAGACTTGTTATATGTTTAATTGCTTAACAGGATTTGTATGCCACCCAATTCCAGTGGACTCTGTGGGGCTAACAACATATCGAAAAACAATATAAAATTACAATTTAAAATAGTATATAAAATAATCAATAACCCTATAAATAGCATTCAAACATTCAATAATTCATGGACTCAGGCCCACTGTAAAATCCAGGTCCATATATGCATTGATCCTAATTTCAGTAGATTGTATATATCATCATTGGTTATTGTATTCATGCAGGTTGTTTGGGGTTCTCCAAAAATCACTTGGAAGTTCTGAAGAATACTCTAGTATAAATTGACAAGTACATTACAGGTACATTAATAAGGAGACTGACAAATTCTTTAATATAAACAGATGGCTTGCTTGAGATGCTAAATATGATCATTTCAATTATTTGTAATAAAAAACCCCAGACATACAGGGTGTGTTCCAAAAGTAATGCAATTTTTTAAAAAAGTAATTTATTGAACAGATTTGCACAAACACTTAAATTCTTCAAAGTACTGTCCTTGGGCCTCTACACATTTTTTCCAGCAACTCTGCCATGACTGGTACGCACCCTGGAAGGTGTCTTCGGGGACCTTTCGCAAGGTCCTCGTCACGGCTGATTGGATCTCTTCTGTGGACAAAAAAATGGGTTCCTTGCATGGCTGGGAACAAAAAGAAGTCAGCTGGGGCAACGTCAGGACTATGGGGGGGGGGGGCAGCGTTGACACCTGGTGTTTGGCCAGGAACTCGCGGACTCGTAGCGTGTTGTGGCCAAGTGCATTTTTAGTTCATAGAAGAGATCCAATCAGCCGTGACGAAGACCTTGCGAGAGGTCCCCGAAGACTCCTTCCAGGGTGCATACTGGTCATGGCAGAGTCGCTGGAAAAAATGTGTAGAGGACCAAGGACAGTACTTTGAAGAATTTTAAGTTTTTGTGCAAATCTGTTCAATAAATTACTTTAAAAAAATTGCATTACTTTTGGAACGCACCCTGTACTTGATTTGGTCTAATCTGATCCCTTTTATAGGAAATGTAGCATCCTCCAAGAAATTTTTGATAGAAAATTTAGATATCAAAGGACTATGTTTACTAATAAGAACATTCACATACGTGCGCACACGCACACACACACACACACACACACAAATATATAAATACAGTGGTACCTCAAGATACGAACCCCTCGTCTTACGAACAACTCATGATACGAACCTGGGGTTCAGCAAAATTTTGCCTCTTCTTACGAACTTTTTTCGAGTTACGAACCTGCGTTCAGAGACTGCTGGGAAGCCGCGCGGCTGTTTTAAAAGGTAACAGCCGGGCGGCGGGGCTTCCCAGAAGCCTCCCGAATGCCGGTTCGTAACTCGAACAAAGTTCGTAAGAAGAGGCGAAATTTTGCTGAACCCTGGGTTCGGTTCGGGAGGTTGCTGGGAAGCCCCCCAGGCCGGCTGCGACCTTTTAAAACACCCACGCGGCTTCGCAGCTGTCCTGAAGCCGAACGGCAAAGCTGAACTTCCGCGTTCGGCTTCAGGAGACAGCTGCGAAGTGGCGCGGGTGTTTTAAAATGTCGCAGCCGGCCTGGGGGGCTTGCCAGCACCCCGCCGAACCCCGAACCCGGGTTCGGGGGGGTGCTGGGAAGCCCCCCAGGCCGGCTGTCACCTTTTAAAACAGCCGGAAAGCCGTTTTTTTTGCGGGGAGTTTTTTGGTTGCACGGATTAATTGACTTTACATTGTTTCCTATGGGAAACAATGTTTCGTCTTACGAACTTTTTCGTCTTACGAACCTCCTCCTTGCACCAATTAAGTTCGTATCATGAGGTATTACTGTATTTGAAGCATTTACCCAAATTCTCCATCAGGCATCTCCATCTCCTGACAGGCAGTTGGAGTCCTAATATTTTGTTGCTGTGTTAAAATTAAATTGATTGATTAGATTTATTCTGGCTGGTTTTATCAGCAATTTGGGAAGAAGTCCAGTCAAATTGCTTTAGAGGCTATCTCATTTGATTTGGTTTGTAACTAGCAGTCTAAAACTTCCTCCCCTATTGATTATCGTTGCAAAATTAAGAAATGGTGATAAATTATTAAGCTTTTTGACAGAATGGAATGAAATCTGCATACATAATAACCCTTGTTAGCAAAGAAAGCATTTGGCATTTCAGACACATAGATCACTCAGAGGGGAGACACATCCATCTTCTGTTCTTTTTTCCATTGTTTATGCTAAAAACTAAGTGATGAGGAGAGATTATCATTGTCCTAGAAACTTGTAAATGCAAACCATTATGTAAGTAATGTACCCAATTTCAAAAAGAAGTCTATAGTGGTTAGATAATTTTTGTAAATTCAATAAAGTTTGTATTATTTAATAAATATTGAATAAGTCCTAGGAATACAGTGATCCCCCAGTTATTGCGTCCCCGACCATTGCGAACAGGGTAATTTGCGATTTTTGAACCCGGAAGTCAAAACACCATCTGCGCATGCGTGCCCTTTTTTCTATGGGCACGCATGCGTAGATGGCGCCCGGCAGATCAGCTTCTGGGCAGCTTCCCTGGGTCTTCCCCCTCTTGCTGGCGGGAGGGCGAAGCCCCCCCAGCACCCGCTCGCCCGCCTTTCGCCCGGGAAGTTCGCCAGGAGTCAGCGGAGAACGGCGCAACTGTTTTAAAACGATCGGAGCTTTCCAATGAGTCCTGAAGACAAACGTCAAACTTCCGCGTTTGTCTTTGGGACTCATTGGAAAGCCGCGCGGGTGTTTTAAAACGTCCCCGCCGACATGGGGGGCTTGCTAGCACCCCCCCAAACCCGGGTTGGAGGTTCGGGGGGGTGCTAGCGAGCCCCCCATGTCAGCGGCGACGTTTTAAAACAGCCGCCCCGCCCCCAATCTTCGGCTCCTCGCTAGCGCTGCGGAAGTTAAAAATACCATCTGCACATGCGCAGATGGTGTTTTTACTTCCGCAGCGCTACTTCGCGAAAACCCGCTCGTTGCGGGGGGTCCTGGAACGGAACCCTCGCAACGAGCGGGGGATCACTGTATTATTTAAAGAACATAGAATGTTGTAAGTGGGATAGACAATGGGATCATTATAGAGCAGGATTTCTTAACCTTGGCAACATGCAGACTGGGGAATTCTGGGAATTGAAGTCCATGTATCTTAAAATCACCCCAAAGGTCTTTTTAAGGAAGCAAATGTTTTTTCTATTGAAGACGTTTCACTTCTCATTCAAAAGGCTAGCTGTGACAGGATTGAGGAGAATGGAAAGATGTGTCTTAAAAGTTATCAAGATTGAGAAAATCTATTCCAGAGGTTAATGAAATTAGGACTTTCAGTGCTCTTAGGAATTGGAGCCAATGTTGACAGATGCTGAAACACCTGGAACAGCATAAATTACTATGCCAATCTGGAACAAAAAATAGATATTAAATTGAAATTATATAACTAAAATAGTCTGGGACAAATAAGGGAGAATGGAAGATGACATTTCTGATGTAAAACTACATTTAGAAATATAGGCTGAAGCAAAAGCTAAATAAACAAGCAAACTGAGAAAAGGATTTTAGGAAAATTGATAGGAGAACATTGGATGGAAAAGAAGGAAACTCCTAGGAAGATATGGGGAAGACAACACATTCCCAAAGTGATTGCGATTGTAATCTTGTAAATACTTTGCGGAAGAGAACAAGCAAGTATCGTCATGACATCTCTTATAAAATAATTTTCTGCAGTTAGAACTAGAACTGTCACGCATAATATGTAATTTCTTTTATCTTTCCTTATTTCAGTACTTTTCTTATGTAGAAAACCTGGGGGGAATTTATGTTTTTCTAGACGTTTCATCATCCTCTACTTTTCCAAATTGCCTGAAAATTATGACAAGACCTGAATGTGCTTACAGCAGTTCAGAGTACTATTTTGTTGCTAGATAGGAAATTTAAATCTATCCAGAAGAGCTCAGTCTGACATACTAAAAATGTGAATACAAAATGAATGTATTCTAGCCAATTCAGATGTTAACATGGCAGTGTTACTCACATGTGTACTTGTGAGAATATACAGAATAGAATTAGTGGTGGGTTGCTACCGGTTCAGACCGGTTCACTCGAACCATTAGCTCTGACTTCAAGCCAAGAGTGAACTGCTTTTCTGAATCTGTGAAAGTGGGCCCGCCAGCCCACCCCTGGGTTATACTGACCTTTATCTCTGCTTCCGAAACCCATCTGATCAGGGGCAGCAGATTGAATTGCCGCTCTGTAGCTGTTTTTCTTGCTGCATACCTAGTATGCAACACAGAAATTTTGTTTCGTCTGAAATGCACATGCGCAGCGAAGCAAACCAGTTGTAAAGTCGGTAGCAACCCATCACTGAATAGAATGCACGTGAAAGCATAGTTAGATTTTTCAAAGTTGTAAAATGGGAACCATGATTGTTTTGCAAGATTTGAAACTTGCAATGTATGTTGTGTATGCTTATGGAATTAAAAAGAGCCGAGTTCATTGGGTTGAAAGCAAAGGCATTAGTAGAATAATTTCTGTTTTGAAAAGGTTTTTGGCTAGATCGTGATTAGAAAATTGAGATTACCCATTTTATTCCTTTCTTGAATGTTTTGAAATAAAATTATATTATTACTATTTTTTCCTATTTTTTCCTAAGATCAAAGAAATTATGTGCAACTGTTTTTCATTTGATGATATTCAAGTGGCTTATATTAGGGTAATGCTAACAGTAACAAAGATAAGGTCAGCAAGTTTAAAATAAAGGATCACTAGAGTGGCTAGAAAAATAAATAGAAAGTTGGGTGAATATAAAATAAAAAAATTGACAAAGCATTCCAGTATGAGAAGTTCTATTCTCTCCAGATGAGGATTGCTCCATAATGTTTCAACACTACTACTACAAAAAAATACTGCCTCATTACTAGAGCTGTGTTCCTATACATAAACTGAAATATATTCAGCAGAGTATTATACCCTAATACCTATATAAAAGTAGGCAGTGAAATATGCAGTTGAGGCCTAATTTGGATAAATTTTGAGAAAAGCTTGGAATGTTTAGTGTTGGGAAAGTGAACCGTTTGGAGTATCCACTAATTTTTTTTGAGATTAAATCTCTGAATCAAATCTTCACATACTATATTATTCCTTAAAATGAAAGTGTTTCATTGTATTCTTGAAATTACTATTGGCCAGCTTTTGAAATATTTTAAATGTGGGGAATTTAAAAAGTATTTTTTTAAAAAAATGAATTTCTTTTTAGGGAGCAGGTCTGAATATCTTTAGTTTTAGTATTTTTGTTTTTAAATTATGTAAATATATCTTCAGATAAATCTAGAGTTAGTTTATTAGAATTTGTCATGCAAAATCTTGGACAAGTAATGATTTTTGTTTACCACATACAATGCATTAATTACCTTGTACATTAAATAAACTCTAGAGAAAAATATGGTTTTTTATCTGCATAGATTTATCTCTACTCTCTAAAACATTGAATGTTACTACTGTATACTCTTTATAAAGAACATACCATATGTTTTAATGCATTTATAATAACAAGAATTGGATGCACTAGTTTGATTATTGCAACTTATTCACAGAAGGACTGCTGCTCTCTAAATGTTGTCTAGATGGCACTGTACATCTATTTGACCTGTATTTATGGATAAATGCCTTTGCTGTACAGGAAACATGCCTTGTGAGTTTATTGTGCAAAAAAAGTTATTTGTGAATGTAAAAATGGTACATTGCTTTCTAGGAGATATGGAATCATAAGCAAAACATAGTTTAATGTTGCATTTCTCTAAAAACGGGCCAGCTTTTTAATATAACTAAACCGAAGATCAAATTTATAATTTTAACATTCTGTGTTAAAAAGCTAACAATCATGATAGTTTGTGTGTTTTCATTTGATAAAAGTGTTACAGATTTGTTACTTGGAAAGTATAAAAACTGATTTGGTGAACTGGATCAACATTGAACAATATGTTCAAATATATACATTTTACTCTGAATTTGGAATTTATCGTATTATGTCTACATATAGCCATGTAAGAATTCAATTTTTAAGAATAGTATTTCTTTTTAATAATTTGCTATGTAGGACCAAAGTTATTTTTGAAAATATAAATTCAGCTTAGGTCCACTTTAGTTGTGTCTATATGGTATAAGTGGGAACAGTTAATGAAAACTTTGAAATGGATTGAAGGTACTGTGGATAGATTGTTTCTGTAGGTTGTCTTGTGTATAATAGGATTGATTATTTAATTATAGATCAGAATTTTAAAGCCCAAACTCCTCCTCATGATTTTATTTGTTCATCCAGTGAAATCTTTGGTTTGGAGTACAGCCAACATCTTAAAAATCATCACCCTGCAACTCATATGTCAAGAGAATATGGAGTAGTGATCACATATACATTTTCAAAATAGGGACAGAAATAGAGTTTATGGATAAATTTTGAACTCAGTTTAATCCTTAGTAATTTATTCACTTTAAATCAAGGAAAGAAAAAAAAGCCTTTCATAGTGAAACTAATTACTAAATAAAGCACAATATTATTTTAATTGCAATAAAATTGACTTTTTTACATGATGGTTTTATTCTGGTCTGCCTATTTATCTTTTTAAAGATGGATGTAAATGAAAATTTATGTCATTGCATTTTTTTAAAAATGAAAATTTACTCCATTATTTTCTTGTTTATGTGTTAAGGCACATAAAGAGATTTTTAAAATAGTGAAAATATTTCTATAATCCTGGTTCTTCTTGAATACGTGACAATTAGGGAGATAATTTAGAGGAAGAAGAGAGCAAAGGATCCATTTTGATTGGGTTTGGCCTTCATAATTAAAGAAATGCCACATTTTTTGTCTAATACATTTTTTTTCCTAACAGAAACTTTGGCAGACCCTTATCATTAATGCTTCCCTGAGACCAATAATATGGAAGTTTCTCAAATACAGTGGTATTTGAGAAATTACTTAAGAACTGAATTCGTTCTGTGACCAGGTTCTTAAGTAGAAAGGTTTGTAAGTAGAAGCAATTTTTCCCATAGAAATCAATCTAAAAGCAAATAATGCGTGCAAACCCATTAGGAAAGAAATAAAAGCTTGTAATTTGGGTGGGAGGAGGACAGTCGCTGCCGAAGGAAGAAGGTGAGGTGAGGGGAATCAAAATCCAAAACTTTAAGGCTTAAAAAAAAATAAAAAGAGGGACTCTGAGGCGGAGAGGAGGAACACGAACCTCCCATACACCCGGCGCGAGGCTGCACCAGAGAGAGAAACCCAGGGGGAATGGGAAATTTTTACGGGCTCGGGTTCTTAAGTAGAAAATGGTTCTTAAGAAGAAGCAAACATTCTTGAACACCTGGTTCTTATCTAGAGAAGTTCTTAAATAGAGGCGTTCTTAAGTAGAGGTACCACTGTATAACATTTAAAATAATATTTGCCACGAATTATATTGACAACTCTACAGAACATCTAACCTTCTGTTTGTCGTAACTCAAATGTTTTGACTTATCAAATACTATCTAACAATACTGCTAGATAGCATTTAATATTATCTGTGGTGGTTTTTCCATTACAGTATTTCATTTTCTACTTTGTGGTATGGCATCAATGGGCAAATGATTTAAAAGAAAAATAATGTACATTTTTGTTTTTAATCTTTTATGGCCAACTTATAAGTATGCCCTTTAGTATGCTATTATTGGAAAGATTTCCTAATATCCTGTTTTCCCCAAAATAAGAAATCCCCTGATAATAAGCCCAATTGGGCTTTTGAATGCATGGCAATAAAGCCAAGCATTTATTTCAGGGTTCAAAAAATAGGGTCTTATTTTTTGGGGGAAACGGTATGTATCAGTGATTGTTTGATTTTATTAGCGTAGTTATAGCTTCTGACAATTCCAATAATTTGCTATATAACTTGAAAGCTTTAATGAGTTTTCAAAATTAATTTGAAGTTTTTATTTGCTGTGTTAGGTCAATAAAGTACATTTATGTTGATTAATGCCTGTGATTTATGGCAAGAGAAGTTTCTTGTAATAGGAAAATTTTCACTCAACCAATGTCAAAATGATATTTATTCATGCATATAACCATTCTAAGTTTTTCAGATTAAATGACCCAGTACTAGTATCTACTCATACAAAATCAATTTGTGGAAGATTTATTTTTTCATCTGTTCTAGGAGTTCTATGACTAAATGCTTACACTCTAGGTTGAGTTTTTGTATAATGTACTATATTTAGAATAATTTTGAGTATAGTTTTTACATGCTCAGTTTAATCCTAATAGATCATTTGTTGTTGAGAACTGTATGCCAGTAATTAGTAATACCTAAAAGACCAAGCAAACTTGTTAGAATTACGCACAAAACAGTGGGTTTGCAATACATAAATGAGCTAACAATGAATGTTTGTTTGCATTTAAATACTATATCTTTAAGAGGTAGTGTTGCAAATTACCATAAGAAGGACCCAGAAAGCATGATTCTTTCTCTGCTCTTTCTGTTCTTTCTGCTGATTCACTGAGACTGATGTAGTAAGCTCTCTGTGTTAGTTTGATGTATTTGTAAGCTGTAATGTATGTCTGATACGTAGAACAAAGACAGTCTTGTAATATTATTATTGTATTGAGAGATATTGACAGATTTGAATGTGTATGACTGAACTGTTTAACCTGACTATGCTATTTTAAAGTAAACACTATTTTATACACTTTAATGTACCTGTCTTGTATGACTGAATAATTACTCATATCTCCTGGATAGCTGCTGAAATCCCATGTTTTCCTCTGTGTATGTCCTTGATAACTCAAGTTTTCTGCACACTCCTTAACAAAACTGACACAAAGGAGTCTTTATTAAACAAAAAGAATTCACCTCAAGTTTGTATAAAGAAATTTCCATAGGTAGAATTGCTTCAGAAAGAATATCCTTTGTGTCCAGCAATATGGGAAGTGGAATACTGAACAAGGAGTCTACAAAGCAGATTTTAAACTGCAGAATAATATAGATGTGATTTTTCAAAAATGAAGCTAGTTAATTTCTATAGGAAATAAGTTGTCTCTGGAAGCCTGCTGGCAGCGAGGGCAATTGATAACATTGTCTTTGGGTCAGAAAACAGTTTGTTAAATACTTTGAGGAGTTTTGAACTAAATATACCATGAATAGTTTCATAAAAAGACAAAAGTACCATCTTATGAGGTGGGACTCTCAAATCTGTGACACTGAGGAAATTGACAAGAGTTCTCCAGAAAGAACTCAATTTTAAATAGACCTTTTCCTTTCATGAATAATAAGGTTGGTCAGAAAGAGACTGGCATGGGTCAGAAAGAGACTGGCATGGAAATGGTAATGATGCCTTTCTTGAAGGACTCAGCAGTGTACTTCCTCCTTAAGCCATCTCTGGACATAACCTTGTCTACTCCCCAGTCTCACTTTTTGGAAAGATAATGTAGACCACATTGATTACTCTTCTGAATGACCTCTGGTGGGACGTGGAGGGAGGTAGCTATAACTTCGCATCTTATGACATCTCTTGGTGGCATTTAGTATCTTTGGAGTGTCTGAAAAGGTTGCCAATTGGAGGCATTGTCCTTTATGGAAGACCATTCTGTTTGATCTTGTTGTGATTCCTTCTGAGGCTCCTCAGGGAACGGCTGAACCTCTGCCGGCTCCCTGCTCAGAGGGGGAGGATGAGGAACAGGAGGAGGAGGAGGAGGCCCAGGCAGAAGGGGAGGAGGAATATCAGGCCGAGGGAGAGGGAGAACAGCCAGAGTCCCCCGGGGTGGAGCTCTCCCCAGCAAGCAGCCTGGAGTCCTTAGATGAAAATGCTCAAGCCGTCATCGATCACAGGCAGAGAAGAGCAGAACAACGAAGGGGACAATTAGCCAAGTACTTCCAGTCCTAAATAGGTAACAGCTGGGTTTGGGTGTGGTTCTCCCCAAAAAGGCTGAAAAGGCAGACCCACCCTTCCTGTCTTGTGGAGTAGTATCTTTGGGAGTCCTGGGACCTGGCTGTGATCTTTGGCGTCTCTGATTCTGACTTGTGGCCTTGAAGGCTGAAACCTTGGGGAAAAAGGCGTGGGGGCTTATTCTCTACAGTGGTGTGTGTGCCAGCAAGAAGTATGCTGTATTGTCTGGCCGTCAGGACTTTGCTGTGAAGCCTCATAGCCTGCCTGTTGGGAAGAACAGGTTTTTCTCTGTGTTTATTTTTCAAACTATAAAGTGCTTTTGCTTTTACCAGCGTGTCTGGCTGCTTTTTCCAGTTGGTGTTGAAGTCTGGGGGCACCCAGACAGAACAGATCTCCTGCAGGAGGAGAGCTCAAACCCTCAAATGTCAGAGTTCAGTCTTCTCCTCCTCCACCCAATTTATTTAAGTACATTAAACTCCTGGAGTCACCCACCAGTTTTTGTTTGATATCATCAGTAAGCAGTACGAAAAGAAGAGTTGTGGCTCTGAGTTCCAGAATTTCTGAACTGCCACTTAATGCAAAGGTACCAGACGGTTTTTAAAATCCCAGTAGCCAAGCATAACCAAAATACTTTGGACACATACTTTGGATCAGACACTTCATTAAACTTTGCCTTCTGTTGGCTTGCTACACTTTTTATTTTTCATGCCCGCAAGGAAAAAATACAAGCAAGCAATTATGAATTATGAGTGCCATGATGTCTGCTTACTATAATTTTGAGATAATTCAATGATCATTCTGTATCTTCTAGTCACACATTCTTGCTTCTATCTTCTTTAATATTGAAGAAGAATAAAAACAGTAACAGATTGGATACAATTAAATTTTTAGAAGGCTGCAAATTGCATTAGAAAGCCAAGTTGCTAAAATAAGAATTTTGGAAGTGATTGTTTTGTCACATATATTTACCATCTTATGGGATTTTTATTAGGAGAATATAATTCTAAAAATACAACAGTTATCACCTGTATATGGCCGCCCAACTTGCAATATGACTTGCATACGAACAACAATACAATATTTAAATACATACAAAACTACAAAAAGTGAAGACTATAATAAAAGACTAGGAGCATCAGATTATATAATTACTAATCAAATTACTATTTCCTTGTGATGTCTAGACTTCTTGACACAATCAGGTTTAAGGGATTGCCACAAGGTTGGCGAAGGTGGGACTCATCTCTATGAATGCTACAGCAAATGTACAATAACTTTCACAAATGGAGCCCACAGCATAGTTCTGCTGGATTTGATGGTATAAGGAGATACAATTGGGAAATAACCCCCTCCAATAACTTGGTCTCCCGTCATAAATGACTTTAACCCTAACCTAACCAGCACTTTGAATTGCATCCAGAACACTATGATAATCAATGAATGGGGTGGGATGGGATGGGATGGGATGGAATGGAATGGAATAGAATAGAATAGAATAGAATAGAATTTGCTTTTGGCCAAGTGTGATTGGACACACGAGGAATTTGTTTTGGTGCATAGACTCTCAGTACAGTGGTACCTCAAGATACGAACCCCTCGTCTTACGAACAACCCGAGATACGAACCCGGGGTTCAGAAAAATTTTGCCTCTTCTTACGAACTTTTTTCGTGTTACGAACGGCAAACCCGAACTTCCGGGTTTGGCATTCCGGAGGCTGCTGGGAAGCCCCGCAGCCCGGCTGTCACCTTTTAAAACAGCCAGGGGGCTTTCCAGTTGCCTCCCGGAGCCAAACCCAGAAGTTCGGGTTTGGCGTTCGGCTTGGAGAGGCTGCTGGGAAGCCACCCGGCTGTTTTAAAATGTGACAGCCGGGCTGCGGGGCTTCTCGGCGGCAGCGGCAGGTACGTAAGACGGAAAACGTTCAGGAGGCCGCTTTGGGTTTTTGGCTGGGAGGGAGGGCAGGAGGTCCGATGCTGGGGGAGGGAGTCAGGAAGGTCCTCCTGCTCCCCCCCTCAGCGAAAAACACAAAGACGGTCTGCCATCGCATGACAGGCAGGGCGGAGCAGCGTGGAGCAAAGGGAGTCTGAAACCGCCAGCAGCTTCAGTTTCCCATTGCTCCGCGGGCGGCGGCAGACCGCCTTTGTATTTTTGGCTGGGGGGGGGGAAAAGCAGGAGGCGCAGGATCAGGCCGGCGGCGGGCACGGGAGAGGCAGCAGGTCTGCACCCTGGGCGGGTGGGCGGGCCGCGGGCGAGGAGGCGCAACCGAGCGGGCCGGCTCAGGCTCTGGCTAGGACAGGGCGGGCAGCGGCTGGGCGCAGCAGCGAGGGTGCGTCTGACTCGGGGCTGGCGGCGCCTGACGCAGTGGGGAACAACAGCGTGGGAGGTAGGAGAGGACCAGGCAACCGGAGCAGCGTTGCCGCTGCTCCCGGCTTGGCTTCCCTGGCCGCCTTGGCTTCCCTGGCCGCTTCCCTGGCCGCCTGGCGCTGCGATCTTCCAATCTTCCCTTGGCGATCTTCTGATCTTCCCTGGCTTCCCTGGCCGCCTGGTGCTGCGATCAGAAGATCGCAGCGCCAGGCGGCCAGGGAAGTGGCCAGGGAAGCGGCCAGGGAAGCCAAGAGAACATCGGAAGATCGCAGCGCCAGGCGGCCAGGGAAGCCAAGGGAAGATCGCCAAGGAAAATGCCCAGCCCAGCCCCCCCCGGAGGCGTTTTCCTGGAAGGAATGCCATCCACCACCGAGCTTTTCGTAATCTGTTTAAATTTTCTTCACTCCCCCAACATTCCCCGCCTTGCCTCGCTTGACTGGCCAGAGGACATGACATTCACCACCTCCCGTGCCTCCTTTGGCTTTGCGATTGGACGCGCCTCCCGCCGCTCTGCCCAATCGCAAAGCCAAAGGAGGCACGGGAGGCGGTGAATGTCATGTCCTCTGGCCAGTCAAGCGAGGCAAGGCGGGGAATGTTGGGGGAGTGAAGGAAATTTAAACAGATTACGAAAAGCTCGGTGGTGGATGGCATTCCTTCCAGGAAAACGCCCAGCCCAGCCCCCATGACTGGCCAGAGGACATGACATTCACCGCCTCCCGTGCCTCCTTTGGCTTTGCGATTGGGCAGAGCGGCGGGAGGCGCGTCCATAGGCTTGGTCGGGTTGCCGCAGCACCCTCCCTTCGCCGACCCTTTGGCGGTCACCGGTGGGCTTAGGGTGCCTCGGCACCGACTTTGCTGCCCCTTCCCCGTCAGCCAACATGAGCCGTAAGGAAGGGACCATCGTGGCCGGGCGGGGAGCGCCGCCTTCTTTCTCTTTTTCCCTCCCATCCCAGCCCCCCGGGCGGGAAGGGGGGGAGATCCGAACGGGGGAGGGGTAACGATTCTGGGCAGCCGCCGACCGTGCGGAGCGATCTTCTGCCGGCAAAGGGCGGGGAAGCCAGCGGCTGTAGCAGCTGGTGCAAGAGGCTTCCCCGCCCTTCGCCCATGGCCAGCAGAAGATCGCTCCACTCGGTAGGCGGCTCCGGAGAGGCAGGAGCCGGGCACTGGCCTACCTTTTGTCCCCCCTACCCACCGCCGCCGCCCGCTGGCTGCGAGCGCTCTGCCAGGCGGCCAGGAGGCATTCAGGGCGAAATGCATGGAGGAATGGGAAGCTGAAGCCACCGGCGTTTGAGCTTCTCATTCCTCCATGCCCTGAATGCCTCCTGGCTCAGGCGGGCGGTAGCAGACCGCCTTTGGGTTTTCGGCTCGGGGAGGAGGGAGTTAGGAAGGTCCTCCTGCTCCCCACCCCCAGCCAATAACCCAAAGGCGGGCTTGAGCCAGGAGGCATTCAGGGCAAAGTGTGTGGAGGGTTTGGCATTGGGGTTCAGGAGGCTGCTGGGAAGCCTCCCGGCTGTTTTAAAAGGTGACAGCAGGGCTGCGGGGCTTCCCAGCAGCCTCCCGAACCCTGAAATTTTGCCAAACTTCCGGGTTCGGGAGGCTGCTGGGAAGCGCCCCCCCCCCGGCTGTTTTAAAAGGTGACAGCCGGGCGGCAGCGTTTTTTTGCGTTTTTTTTTTTGCTGTTGCACGGATTAATTGACTTTACATTGTTTCCTATGGGAAACAATGTTTCGTCTTACGAACCTTTCATCTTACGAACCTCCTCCTTGCACCAATTAAGTTCGTATCATGAGGTATTACTGTATACATAAAAAGTATACATAAAATGCAGCTTACAAAATGAAGGTGTAATATGTACCATTCTAGGGGTACACATAAACTGCACTGTTGCACTGTGTACCAACTGAAGCTGGTGGATACTTTTCGAGAGTAGACTCATATGGAGTGTTTTATAGTAGTTCAATTGGGAAGTGACCAAAAATGAGTGAGTGTGAGCAGTGCCTTCTGATCTAGGAACAAGTACAACTGATGTCCAACACAAAACTCTGAAAGGCCCTCCTACCCACCTCTGCCATCTGCTCTTCAAGCAGGAGTCATGAGTCCAGGAGGACCCCACCAGATCTGTGTAATGAATTAAACTTTGGTTCAGATTTTGCTCTTATAGTTCCTACTGGTAGAATACCCTTTTAGAAGTATTCCTGTTTACTCAAAATGAATTTTGCAACCTAGAATTCTAAGGGAGCAAGCACAAATCTTTTTCAGATTGCAGATCATATTTCAAGTAAACATATATTGTTTTGAAGAAAGTTTTGGAATAACACTTAAATTAGGCATTCTTGACCTGTGTTCCATGGACCCATGAGCTCTGTAGTTAGATTTATGGGGTCTGTGGACTTAAGTAGGGGAAAAAATACAGTTTTATTTTCATTAACCTCTAACAGAAGTGTAGCTTTTCAGTCAATAATGTCCAAAGTAATTTATGACCTGTAGACCAAAAATGCTTGCTAACTAATAAATCTATCTAAAACTACTGTACCCTTAAAAACCTTACTGTCTTATTATTGATTTAATGGCTTCATAATGAAGCATCCATTTGGATTACTATATTTGTTATTTTCTTAATGTTACGATAACTGTTTTGAGTATATCTGCTCAAATAATAATGAAGTATGTACTCTATTTTATTCATGTAAATACAGTTTTTTCTGAAAAAAGAGGTTGATAGGTTTCAACGGACTCTGAAAGGGAGTAATTTAATTTAATTTAATTTATTAGATTTGTATGCAGAGACTCGGAACGGCTCACAACAATAACAACAATGTAAACAAATCTAATACATTAAAAAAACATCTAAAAACCCATTATTAAAGCCATACAACACATACCATACATAAATAATATAAACTCAGGGGCTCAATTTCCCCATGCCTGACAACGTAGTCAATAACTTACAAAAGGCAAGGAGGGCGGGGGCGGTTCTGATCTCTGGGGGGAGTTGATTCCAGAGGGCTGGGGCCTCCACAGAGAAGGGTCTTCACCTGGGGCCCGTCAAACGACTTTGTCTAGTCGACGGGATCCGGAGAAGGCCAACTCTGTGGGACCTAATCGGTCACTGGGATTCATGCGGCAGAAGACGATTCAGAAGGTATTCTGGTCCGATGCCATGTACGGCTTTATAGGTCATTACCAACACTTTAAATTATGACTGGAAACTAATCGGCAACCAATGCAGGCCGCGGAGTGTTGATGAGATGTGGGCGAATCTAGGGAGCCCCACGATAGCTCTCGTGGCTGCATTCTGCACGATCTGGAGTTTTTGAACACTTTAAAGGTAGGCCCATGTAGAGAGCATTGCAGTAGTCGAACCTTGAGGTGATAAGGGCATGAGTGACTGTGAGCAGAGACTCCCTGTCCAAATAGGGATGGAACTGGTGCACCAGGTGAACCTGGGCAAACGCCCTCCTCACCATAGCCGAAAGATGGTGTTCTAATGTTAGCTGTGGATCGAGGAGGACGTCCAAGTTGCGAACCTGTCCGAGGGGGTCAAAGATTCCCTCCCCAGGGATTATCCTTGGGAGACAAAACCTTTTTAATGCACAAAAAGTTTAAAAAGCACAGATCTAAACATATAGCAGTTATTGAATGCTGCCTCTAATTAAATTCAGCAAATTTTACAAGATTTGAGCAATAGTTATACAAATATTGACAAGTGATTTTTCAAAAACACTATTTAGCACATTTCATTTAATCATTTTTCAATCAACGCTTTCTCTTCTACTTGTACTTCCAAGATAAAACAGTAGATAACAAAAAATTAGGATAATCTTCAAAGACAGTTCTGTGAAATGTTTATTTAAATTGCAGGTGGTCAAACAGGTAATCTAGATTTGTTTCAGGTTTTGGTTATTTTTGTTTCTTTTTATAATAATGGGAATGCTAGTTTAGGATACTATAACAAAGATAGCAAAGAAACTGGTTATTATCGATGTTTTGATGTCTGTTTAATCAAATTAAGGATGAATTTTAAGGTGAACCTACTTTTACACATTCCATCGTTTAAGTTTACAGTGAACCCTCGAGTTTCGCGTCCTCGAGCATCGCGAAAGGGCTATATCGCTAGTTTTCAACCCGGAAGTAAACTCCACCATCTGCGCATGCGTGCCCTTCCACGCATGCGTAGATGGTGGAGTTTCCCCGCCGGGCAGAGGCTTCCCTGGGTCTTCCCCCTCTTGCCCCGGTAAGACCCCAGCGGCGGCGCGCTTGGGGACACCCCAACTCCGCTTCCCAGCTGGGAAGCGGAGCCGGCGACAGCGTGGGCGGGCGGGCGGCGCGCGCGAGCTTCGGGACACCCTACCTCTGCTTCCCAGCTGGGAAGCGGAGCCGGCAACAGCGTGGGTGGGCGGGCGGCGCGCGCGAGCTTCGGGACACCCCAACTCCGCTTCCCAGCTGGGAAGCGGAGCCGGCAACAGCGTGGGCGGGCGCGCGGCGCGCGCGAGCTTCAGGACACCCCAACTCCGCTTCCCAGCTGGGAAGCGGAGCCGGCAACAGCGTGGGCGGGCGGGCGGCGCGCGCGAGCTTCGGGACACCCCAACTCCGCTTCCCAGCTGGGAAGCGGAGCCGGCAACAGCGTGGGCGGGCGGGCGGCGCGC
Organism: Erythrolamprus reginae; assembly: GCF_031021105.1. Lineage (NCBI taxonomy): Eukaryota > Metazoa > Chordata > Lepidosauria > Squamata > Dipsadidae > Erythrolamprus > Erythrolamprus reginae. The sequence continues at coordinate 282,315,645 of NC_091950.1, forward strand.
GTGAGCTTCGGGACACCCCAACTCCGCTTCCCAGCTGGGAAGCGGAGCCGGCAACAGCGTGGGCGGGCGGGCGGCGCGCACGAGCTTCGGGACACCCCAACTCCGCTTCCCAGCTGGGAAGCGGAGCCGGCAACAGCGTGGGTGGGCGGGCGGCGCGCGCGAGCTTCGGGACACCCCAACTCCGCTTCCCAGCTGGGAAGCGGAGCTAGGGTGTCCCCAAGCGCGCGCGCACCCCAGGCGCGAGCAACGGGGTGGGCGGGCGAAGGGCGGGCGGCAGTGGAAGTAAAAACACCATCTGCGCACGCGCAGATGGTGTTTTTACTTCCGCACCGCTACTTCGCGAAAAATCGATCATCGCTTGGGGTCCTGGAACGGAACCCTCGCGATGATCGAGGGTTCACTGTACTTGACTACATTTTGCCTGGTTAAGACTATATTAATTCAGCCCTACATCCTATAATCTGCAACAAAGAAGGAGCAAAGCACAAGTTAGTGAGTCATTTTGAAGTTTCCAATGATCAGACAGAAATCTGATTGATTCCATGGCCTTCAGCAATCAATGTTTCAGTCAGGAAAAGAAGGCATAATTTTAAATCAGGAACTTGAGTTAATCACTGAAATTATATAGAACTTAACCTAATCATTGTCCTGCAATCTTGATTTGCCTTTTATGCCTACAACTTTGATGTTCCTCAAGAATGTGATTGGTTGGTGGAGAGTGGCGGGGCCAATGGCCACAACAGCATAAAGTTCCCCTTCACCCATGAGGGTGCTCCGAATCCCCGCTGCCCAGGGATCCTGGTTCCCATGGAGCTGGGCCAGATCCTCCCTGGAGGGGAGGTGAAGATGTCGCTGCCGGGGATCTGGGTTGAGGTCGGCATACCCCCCCAGACAAACCGGTTTGACCTCCACTGGTGACGGGTTCCGGGTTCGGGGGGGTGCTGGGAAGCCCCCCAGGCCGGCTGCGACCTTTTAAAACAGCTGCGCCGCTTCCCAGCTGTCTCCGAACACCGAACGCGGAAGTTCGGCTTTGGCGTTTGGCTTCAGGAGGTAGCTGGGAAGCGGCGCGGCTGTTTTAAAAGGTCGCAGCCGGCCTGGGGGGCTTCCCAGCACCCCCCGAACCCCAAACCCGGATTCGGGGGGTGCTGGGAAGCCCCCTAGGCCGGCTGCGACCTTTTAAAACAGTTGCGCCGCTTCCCAGCTGTCTCCTGAAGCCGAACGCCAAAGCCGAACTTCCGTGTTCGGCTTCGGGAGACAGCTGGGAAATGGCGCGGCTGTTTTAAAAGGTGACAGCCGGGCTGGGGGGCTTCCCAGCAACCTCCTGAACCAAACCCGGGGTTCAGAAAAATTTTGCCTCTTCTTACGAACTTTGTTCGAGTTACAAACCGGCGTTCGGGAGGCTTCTGGGAAGCCCCGCCGCCCGGCTGTCACCTTTTAAAACAGCTGCGCGGCTTCCCAGCAGTCTCCGAACGCCGGTTCGTAACTCGAAAAAAGTTCGTAAGAAGAGGCAAAATTTTTCTGAACCCCGGGTTCGTATCACGAGTTGTTCGTAAGACGAGGGGTTCGTATCTTGAGGTACCACTGTATTAGTTGTTACTGTTGGATGATGGAAAAAACATAGGAACTGGCTCAGTAAAGCGAATAGATTGAATATGATGTGAGAATATTAATCATGCTACGTATGCTGTTACACAAGGGACAAATGTGGTAAAGAAAGAAGAACGGAGGAAAGAAGATTTGGACAATGATGAAATTATAAAAGAATAATTGATTTTCTAAACAGATGGATTTATGATTAATGTGTACTTGAAATTATATGGCTCTTATAATATGTTGTTATGCAATTGGGAAATACAATGGAAGGGAGGGTAAAAGGAAAAGAAATGCACAGGCTGAATATCATCAAGATTGAAACATCTATAAATTGAGCAAGATAATTGTTTTTTGAGATGAATATGATTGATGCTACTTTGATTTATACTGTTACTATATATTTTTTCTATATTGCATGAATTAATGGGAAGAAAGGAAGGGAAAAGAAGGACGGTGAATTAAATACTACTCTTGGGAATTACAGAATATTGATTGTGATAATTAAAGATAAAAATTCATAAAGGTTTAAAAATTATTAAAATAAAGATTTTTTTAGTTAATTTAGAAAAATAATTTAGAAATAATTTAGAAAAATATTATAAAGAATCAATTTATGGATGATGATGAAATATTGATATATAGTAATTGTGGAATAAATGGAGTAAGAAAAGACAGTGAAAAAATACAAATAGATCAGGGAAGATGATTACATTGAGTTTACAATGAAAGAATATAAATAGATTAGGGAAGATGATTACACTGGGTTTACAGTGAAAAAAATAGAAATAGGTTAGAAAAGATGATTACACTGGGTTTGCAGTGAAAAAATATAAATAGATTAAGAATGTGATTGGTTTATATGAAAAGTTAGTCCATGTGGTTAATTTTCAGTATATATATATTGCAATTATTTCATTCTTTTTTCCCTCTGCAAACCATGCAAAATCTTACAGGTTGTCAATTTGGTTATAGTTAGCAAGGTGGTACTTAATCCATACACTGGATTTGACTAACAGGAGAAACTAAGTTACAATGCTTATAACCTAGTAATAATGTTAATTTTTGTAATATTACCTGTATATCTGGAAGCAGAAAAAAAAGCTACAATAAAATAATGCTGCAATCCAAAATCTATAGTATTTACTACGGAGAATATGTAATATAAAAGAATTCTGCTCCCTAGGCTACTAATCTTTAAACATGAGTTTAAAGTTACTTTCCGGTATAATGCTATGTTTTTCCCCTTTAATAGTGACTAATTTTTCCATACTGCCTGGACACATCCCTGCCATTTTCTTGGCAGGATTTCATAAATTCTGGTGTGCTCCAGCTATTTCTAGGGCTGAGGAGAGTCATTTTTAAAAAATAAAGTTGGAGCATATGAAATTAAGAAGTGATGCGGGTAAAATTCTTCTGGGGGCAACAAGATGGCTGTTTTCTCTTTCCAATTTAATTTGCTCCTGTGGGCATTAACTACCAAGCCAGAATCAAACAAGAAACAAGCAATTTATTCTGTTTTGAATTGAGTCAAGGGTAAATATTGCAAAGCATAGGGAAAACGATAAAAATATGGCATAAAATGACACATAGCATTTTCAAATAGATTAAAATACTGCAACTGAAGTTTTTACATGTAACTATAGCAAAGGTAGTGAAAGGCGACAATAAGGCAATTAATGAAATATACCATTTATGAACTCTTTGAAAGATAATAGATGGCAAATGGAATCCAAGGGAGACAGCTGACTAAAGCTTTCCAAATTCACAGCTATTAAGAGAAATGCATTATTTATTTCTCTAATGGAGCGATCAAGATTCCAAAGTTCCAAATAGTGTTTAAATATTACTGTTCAGCTGCATTTAAAATTAAAAACAGTCCAGGAAGGTTAAGAAAAATGAGAAAACGAATAGCAAATAACAAGGCTTTTTTGTTTCTTTTTTTAAAAAAAGAAGAGCATTTTTTGGATAAATGTATGATAGAGCTATTGCCATAGTTGTAGGCAACTTATTGTGATTATTAGCTAGAAAAATGAATTCAAAAGGGAGGAACATATTTTTTCCACTAAAGAGAATAAATGAGAGTAACCATTTATTAACAACTATACCATTAACAAATATACCATTGGTATATTTGCTTGTGCTCCCCATTGGAAGAAAGTAAAAGAAATGCAGCTAGTGAATGAAGCAACAACTGAAACAATTTAAAGCAAATTGAAAACAAAACAAAAATGACTTGCTTCTAGAAACACATTGGAATTGTCTATTTCCATTGGATGTTTCTTATTAAAATTCCAAATTTTAATAAGGCATAGGTCTGTATGGAGTCCATATGGATTAATATCAGTGTAACGGTAAAGGAGAATATTTATTCATAAATTCCTTTGAAATAAAGGGAGCCCCTTGGTCTTCTATGAGCTTGGTTGTTTTCTTGCTTTATTTTCATTACCCAAATGAGGTAACATTGTCAGTACTAGTCAACAACAACAACAACAACAACAGAGTTGAAAGGGACCTTGGAGGTCTTTTAGTCCAACTCCTTGCTTAGGCAGGAAACCCTACACTACTTCAGACAGATGGTTATCCAACATCTTCTTAAAAATTTCCAGTTTTGGAGCATTCACAACTTCCGGAGGCAAGCTGTTCCACTGATTAATTGTTCTAACTCTCAGTAAATTTTTCCTTAGTTCTAAGTTACTTTGCTTCTTGTTAAGTTTCCACCCATTGCTTCTTGTTCTACCCTCAGGTACTTTGGAGAATAGGTGGACTTCCTCTTCTTTGTCGCAACCCCTGAGATATTGCAACACTGCTACCATGTCTCCCCTGGTTCTTCTTTTAATTAAACTAGCCATGCCCAGTTCCTGCAACCGTTCTTCATATGTTTTAGCTTCCAGTCCCCTAATCATCTTTGCAATCTTTCTAGAGTCTCAACATCCTTTCTGCATCATGGCGACCAAAACTGAATGCAGTATTCCAAGTGTGCCTTACCAAGGCCTTATAAACTGGTATTAACACTTCACGTGATCTTGATTGTATCCTTCTATTAATGCAGCCTAGAACGGAATTTGAATCCTAGATTTGTGCCAAAAGACCTTGGTTTGTCCTTTTAATTTAAAAGCTTTGAATATACGCCTTCCCTAGAACAGCCTAAAAAAATTAATTTGGTATCCAATTTGAAGGGAAGCAGGGAGGAGGAAACCATGAATGAAACTAGAATGGAAATAAGTGTTGTAGGAGAGGTAAGCAGGGTGTGTCTAAACTGCAACATATTGCTGCAGCATATATTTTCATAGCTACCCTACATTTTTTTAAAGAACAGAAATAACAATAATTAGGGAACTTAAATGTTTGTTTTGTCTTAAAAGAAACGGTCTCTTTCCTCCCCCTCTTTTCAGTGAAGCTGAATATTTGAAAAGAGTCATGCATATTTCAAGGGCAGCAAATAAAACAGAAGGTGGCTTTGGTGACATGATCTAATATTTCAGGTATGTGCTAGAGCGTTGCCTCTTTTTAGAGATGTATGTGTCAGACCCCTATTTTATTTAAAAACATAGAAACATAGAAGATTGACGGCAGAAAAAGACCTCATGGTCCATCTAGTCTGCCCTTATACTATTTTCTGTATTTTATCTTAGGATGGATATATGTTTATCCCAGGCATGTTTAAATTCAGTTACTGTGGATTTATCTACCACGTCTGCTGGAAGTTTGTTCCAAGGATCTACTACTCTTTCAGTAAAATAATATTTTCTCATGTTGCTTTTGATCTTTCCCCCAACTAACTTCAGATTGTGTCCCCTTGTTCTTGTGTTCACTTTCCTATTAAAAACACTTCCCTCCTGGACCTTATTTAACCCTTTAACATTTATTTATTAAATTTTCCTCCCTATAATTGGATTTAAAACTGGACAGGGCACTCTGTCTGCAAAGGAAACTTGAGAGCGGAGCATCTCTTCAAAGACAGGGCTTCTCAAGGCTTCCTTTATTAAAACTGTTTGCAACACACTGAGAGGAGTGGCCACTTCCTGATTTCCGTTCTATGGGAAGACCTTGATTCCAATCTGCAAATGGCAAGTTAATTGTGAGGGTTGTGAATTGCAAGCACGAGTTGCACGCAAACATATGCTTTTTATCTTAGCATGCCAGGCATGGTCTCTCGGTTCCTTTGTTATAAGATTGGGAGCAGCTAGGTGCTTCAGGTTTAGATGATCTTTGCTCTGAGGGCTAGTATTTCGTTTAATGGCTTTTGAGGGGGGGGGAACCCTTTATTGAAGGTACTATGGAATACTGCAATTTTCGCAAGGGTTGTGCCCTTACCAGAAGGTGCAGTTCAGAATTTTCTTCACTGATGAGGAAGCAGACATGTTTGCCTTGGTCTAAAGGCAAGGTCGTGGAGAAAAATAAACTTTGTCTCTGCAGCCCTTTAAACACATTTAAGAGCAATAACAATGACACTTAGACTTATATACCGCTTCACAGGGCTTTACAGCCCTGTCTAAGCAGTTTACAGAGTCAGCCCCCAACAATCAGGGGAAGAGCCTTTTCTGTGGCGGCCCCGGCCCTCTGGAACCAACTCCCCCCAGATATCAGAGTTGCCCCCACCCTCCTTGCCTTTCGTAAGCTCCTTAAAACCCACCTCTGTCATCAGGCATGGGGGAATTGAGATATTCCCTTCCCCCTAGGCTTATAAAAAATTTATGCATGGTATGTCTGTATGTATGATTGGTCTCTTAAATTGGGGTTTCTTTTTAAATTAACTTAAATATTAGATTTGTTTATATTGTTTTATTACTGTTGTTAGCTGCCCCGAGTCTGCGGAGAGGGGCGGCATACAAATTTGATTAATAAAATAAATAAATAAAATAAATAAATCTGGGTCCTCCTTTTACCCACCTTGGAAGGATGGAAGGCTGAATCAACCTTGAGCCTGGTGCAGGGTTGGGTTCTGCTTCTCTTCATTACCAGTTTGTTCCTTGACAGATTGCCAAGGTTTTGCACGCCGTACATGTACACTTCTAAAAATCCAGCTGTGCATGGGCAGAAGCAAAAAACAAGATGGCACTGGTTCGGGAGCGTGACAGGCTTGGGTCGCTGCCGATTCCAGCGGCCTAGGCCGCCAAGTTAATATCAGTTTCATAGAACCAGTTTGAACCAGGAGGAACCCATCTCCATCCTGGTGAAATTTGAACTGCCAAATTGCAGGCAGCTGGCAGGTAGCAGGATTAGCTGTAGTACTGCATTATAACCACTGCATCACCCTGCCGCCCCTCTCCGGAGACTCCGGAGATTAAGGAACACTAATGAAAAGATGAACATTCTTCAATGGCAGGTTGGTGATGAATGCCACTGAATTTCAACACCAAATTGTAGAGGAACTTGAGAGCTGTGAAGTGCAAATAGAGGACTTCATATCAGATATGGGAGCTCTGGTGGGTTACTGCTGGATATGGTAGAAGTAGCAAGCATGACTTGAAAGACATTTTACCTTTTATCTGTTTGGGCTGCTTTCTTTGAATAATGTCTCCTGTACATTTGCTTCATCTTTCACACCCGTACTAAATGGGGTGGGGTTTTTTGGGTTTTTTAAAAATTTTATTTAAACTTCAAAAAGGATCCAGGCTTTAAAATTATGTGGGGCAATTTTGTAGGGCAATAAATAGAGATTTGATCTATACATTATGCAAATATAATAGGGTACCTAGTAAGAGGGATGCCAATATTACTTTATCCCACCTTCTGCATCCTGTTGTGTTATGAAAGTATTTCATGTTCTCTAGATAAAATATTGGCTGCTGACAAACACTGTTATTAAGATATGTAAATCCCAAATGATGTTGGGATTATAAAGGATGGAATAAACACACTGAACCAACACTGCCAACTCAGATATGACCTGTCTGCTGTGTAGCTGGCCTGGAACATAGCAAATTCAGGGATCCTGAAGTGCTGATAATGTTTCACAATTCTGTTAATTGCTTACAGTGGAAAATGTTTTTGGTTTCAGGTACTTAGAAGTATTATGAATGTGAAGAAGTTCTAAACATGTCCCTTTTAATCTCATAACTGTATAATAAATCATCTAGCATACTCATAATTCTCTTCATTATTTTCCTACATCTATAACCCATGTAAGTAGATGATACTCTAAAAAAGAACGAGGTTCTGAAAGAATTAATTTTAATTTAATTTTAGTCTCTCCTTGCTGCATTCAAGGTAATGCACTACTTGAAAATATTACATTATAGGCATTCTTTGTTCCTGAAGGAGGTCAGAAAATAAACAACTCTGACTTGCCTTGCTCCAAACAGGAAGGAAAACAGGAAGGAAAAGTGAGACTGTGTGTTTATGTCTTGGCAATTGTTGTAGGCCCTTTTGAAAGAACGGAGACACACCACAGAGAGTAACAGGAAGATTGGACAGTTTAAATACTTAAGTATGGTAATGGAAGGATTTATAATAACCTCATTTTCTACAATGCATCTACTAGCTACAGACACATACCAAAAAAATCCCTAAAGAATGGGTGACAGATAGTTAAAATTATGTCTCAGGTAAGAGGGAGACAAATTTATTTGAAGCAATGCATCTTTTTCTGGAATTTTGGAAAATGGGAAAGATACTGACTCAGTACAGGAAATCAGGTGAATATCAGGCTCCCTGAACCCTGTTTAAGATTTCCAATCAACTGGATGTTCAAAGTGAGATGGGAGAAAAACTGTATACCTATTAGTATAGGCAGGAGCCTTGCCTTCTGCAAATATCATGTAATTGACGTCAAGGGAGGAGGATTATCTGAACATTGAAAGAAATTAGGAATATTTAGCTCTAGCTCTGGACAAAAAGTGCCTTTAGTCAGCAGACAAACAGAATGGTCTTTCTTATAGTAACCAACGCTGTAAAATACTGTTTCTGAGAATGATGAGTTCCTAAGATGCATTTATATGCAACTAATGGTCTTAGGGGCAGCATTATCTTTTTCAGGGGGTGGGTCTATAATAAAACATTTAAGTATTGTTCACTAAGAGTATCTTGTTTCTCTGTAGTATTTCTTTGTACCAGCAAGCTTATCGACTATAGTTCTTTTTTTTTTAATTTTAAAATATACTTTATTAGTTTATACAAAAAGGAATAAAACGGGGAAGGTGGATGGAATTACAGAAAAGAAAGGTGGGAGAGGAGTGGGATAAACAGTATTGTTATATTGCAGCTTATATATATTATTGTATATACATTTCAGGTATTTGTCCATATATAAATATTTCATATTCAGAGTTCTTATTTAAATATCTTATAGCTGTAATATTTAATAATCCAACAGTAATATGGGAAAAGAAAGGGTAGAAAGGGAGAAACGGAGGAGGGAAGGGGAAAAAGGAAAGAGAGAGAGAAGAGAAAAAGAAGAGAGAGATAATAAGATGAGAGGTAGTACCTGCAAGCAAGCAGGCGTTTGAATTGTGATGACTTAGATGGATTATAATTATTGTTTTTGTTAGTGAAATTTAATCGTAGATTGTAATATTAGTAGATTTCTAATAATTATCAAATGAGTTGAACTCAGACAGGGATTGAATTCTTTTTGATCCAATTTTTGGTTATACATATCTTTATTTTGGTTTATATTAAACAATTTTGATTATTTTTCGCTTTGTCATCTTTAGAGTTGGATAGCCATCTGAACCATTTCTCCCAGGCCTTGTAGAACTCTGAATCATTTTTGTTTTGAATTTCCATTGTTAATTTTGTTAATTCGGCACATTCCATAATTTTAGCAATAATGGTTAGATTTGTCGGTATGTCTTCTTTTTTCCAATGTTGTGCATATGTTAGTCTGGCGGCCGTTAGTATTTGGATAGTGAGGTATCTGTCTTCTTTACTTAATTTCTGTCTAAAGATGCCCAGCAGAAATAACTCTGGTTTAGTTATGATCTTTGTCAATATGACTTGGTCCATTATTTTTTTAATTTGTGTCCAGAATTTTTGGGCGTATGTACAGGTCCACCACAAATGATAGTATGTTCCCTGGGTTTTTTTTTACATTTCCAGCATAGAGAAGATACGTTTGGGTACATTTTAGAAAGCCTGGCTGGTGGAAGGTGCCATCTGTATATCATTTTGTAAAGATTTTCTTTGTAGGAAACAGTGAGTGTTATTTTATAGTTAATTGTGTATATTTTTTCCCATTCCGTGAGTGTTACTGTGTATCCGAAGTTTTGTGTCCATGCAATCATTGACCCTTTCACTTGTTCCTCTATAGTATCCTGTTTTAACAAATAGGTGTATAGTTTAGAAATCATTTTTGTATTGGGTCCAAAAATTATTAAATCGAGAGGATTTGTATTTTGAAAGCCAAGTGTGCTTTTGTGTTGTTTATACTTTGTGTTTATTTGTATGTATGTGAACCAATCTATGGGTATTCCATTGTCTTGTAGCTGTTGTCTGGTGAGAATATTATCATTAGTATCTAACAGTTTAGAATAGGTTATTATTTTTGGTACTGAAAGGGGGTCTGGTACATGAAAGATTCATTGGGGGATAGCCATTTTGGAATTGCTAGATAGTAGTTTTTTTAATCTGTTGCCATGTTGATATTAATGTATTTCTAATATGATGATTTTTAAAGTATTTTGGAATTTTATTTGGTTCTACCATTAAGAATGTATGCCATCCTGATTGTAGGTTAAATCCTTCTAGGGAAAGTAATCTTGTGTTTTGTAATGTTATCCAATCTTTAAGTTTAGTTAGAATAGTGGCTTGATAGTAAAGATGGAAGTTGGGGAGGCCAAAGCCTCCCCTTGATCTGTGATCTTGCAAGTTTTTTAATTTTATTCTTGCCTTTTTTTTTGTCCAAATGAATTTCCTGATTATTTTGTACAATTGTTCAAAGAATGATTTGTTTAATTTAATTGGAGCTACCTGGAATAAATATAGATATCTGGGGAGAATGTTTGATTTTATTGCGGCAATCTTACCCATCAGTGATAATTTTAAATTTGTCCATCTATTTAAATCTTTTTGTATGTCGTGTGTGAGCTTATCATAATTATCTTTTTTCAAAGTATTGTTATTTGCTGAGATCGTGATGCCCAAGTATTTGGTTTTTTTCACTATTTTTATATTGAGGGCTTGTTCCAGTATAGAATTTTGTTCTGCTGTCATGTTTTTGGTTATAATTTGAGTTTTATCAAGGTTGATTTTAAGACCGGTTATTTCCCCAAATCTATGGATTTCCCTCATTAGGATGTGGGCTGATTTGAGGGGGTCTTGAATTGTAAGTACTATATCGTCTGCGAAGGCTTGAGTTTTGAATTGTTCCTTTTTTATTTTAAGTCCAATTATTTGTTCATTGTTTCTTATATTTTTAAAAAATGTTTCAATAGCTAATATAAAAATTAAAGGTGCTAAAGGGCATCCCTGGCGTACTCCTCTCATTATTGTTTTTTTTTCTGTAATGGCTTTGTTGAAAAGTATTTTTGCTGTTTGTTGGGAATAAATAGATTTTATTAAATTAGTAAAGTTATCTCCAAATTTCATGTGTTCGATTTGCATTATTAAGTATTCCCAATAAAGGGAATCAAAGGCTTTTTTCCAAGTCAATGAACATGAGTGCCGCTGATTTATCACGATTTTCGTTATAATATTCTATGGTATTAAGTATAGTTCGGGTATTATTGCTTATATTTCTTTTTGGTAAAAATCCGTTTTGGTCCGGGTGTATGATATTGTTTAATATATTTTTGAAGCGTTCTGCAATTATGGATGAAAAGATTTTGTAGTCTGTGTTTAGTAATGAGATTGGCCGGTAGTTTTCTAAGTATTTTTTGTCTTTGTTTTCCTTTGGTATGATGGTAGGCTTCGGACCATGTTTTCGGAAGCTTGCCTTGTTGTAATGCCTGATTGTATAAATTTAGCATTATTGGTTCTAATATGTTCTGGTGATGCTTATAGAATTCTGAAGGAATACCGTCAGGTCCCGGTGTTTTATTATTATGTTGTTTTGCAATAGCCAATTTAATTTCTGTAGGAGTAATATTTCTATTTAGTTTTTTTCTTTCTTCCTCTGTTATCTGAAATGTTTCATTTAGAGCTAAGTATTTTTTAATTGCAAGATTATCTAGTTTGTCTGAGTTATATAGGTCCTGATAATATTGTTGTATTATTTCTTTCTTTTCCTCTGTGCTTGTTTTCAGTAAGCCCGAGTTATCATAAATAGATTCTATAATTTTGTCAGCTTTTTGTTGTGCCAGTTTGAAGGCCAACCATCGACCAGGTTTATTAGCGGATTCGAAATTTATTTGTTTTAGGGTTTTATATTTAGCAGTGAGTTGTTGTTGAGTTTCTAGGTTTATTTCATGTTTTATGGTTTTGATTTTAATTAGTGTTGCTGGGTCATCCGGATATTGCTGTAATGTTGTTTCTGTTTCTTGTAGTTTTATGTTAAGGTTGTTAAGTTTATCTTTTTTTTGTTTGTTAGTGTATGCTGAATAGGATATATATATTCCATGTATATAGGCTTTCATTGCATCCCAAACTACCTGTAAAGTTGTATCTCCTTCACAGTTAGTCATTATAAAAGGTGGCAATTCATTTTCTATTTTAGTTTTAAAATGTTCTTCATTTATGATGGAATAGTTCATAGTCCATCTTTTGTATGTTATGGAGTCTTGGTTATTGAGAGTTATGAGTATGGGTTATGATCAGCCCATGTGGCAGGTAAGATTTTTATTTCTCTTGTTTGATTTATAATATAGGAATTGGACCAAGCCATATCTACGCGCGGCCAGGATTTGTGTGGGTATGAGAAAAAAGTGTATTGTGTATTTTCCGGGTGGTATGTTCTCCATATATCTTTAAGGGCAAATTCATATGTTAATTGATCAAATGTAGATGGGAGGATTTTTCGAGAACAGTGGTGTTTGCTAGTCTTGTGGTCTTTGTTTTTGTTGTGTATCGCATTGAAATCACCTATTATAATAAAGTTTGTTAAATTTAGTTCTAGAATTTTTTTATGTAATTGTGTGTAAAATGCTGGTTGATTAATAGTGGGTGCATATATTCCTATAATTGTTAATTGTTCGCTTTTTATCGTTATTTGTACTATTAAAATTTGGCCATCAGGTTCTTCATATATGAGTTTTGGTTTGTATTGACTTTTGACGTATATTGCTATTCCTCTCCTTTTTTTTTTTTTTTAAAAAATAGTGTTTATTGAATATATATACAAATCTATATACAAAGACAATACAAAACAGTATAAACAGGACAAGGTGTTCTTATCATATGTGTCTAATCGTTATTTTCATTAAGGTCGAACAAACCACATTTAACACTAACAACAACAAAAAAAAAACAAAAACAAAACAAAACGTAGGACACCCCTTTACCCCCCCCCTCTGCCAACCTGCAGTTATATTTATATTTCATTTTTCCGGTTATATTTTCAGCGGTATCATGTTTCTTAAAATTTGCTTAATCTATTAATCTAGTGTTTCCTTTTCTAGGTGTTGTGTTTAAAATTCCAATTGTTATGTTTCTGGTATATTCCTTCATATTAAATAAATAAATAAAAGGATATCGGCGAGCAATCAAATAAGTTGTTTTGTCTTGTTCCTCTCCTCCTTTCTCTTCATTCCTGATCCCTTTGTGGTTTGTTCTCCTTTACTCAGTTTCCTTTCGTTTCTGTCTCTTTCTCCCTTTCCTCGATCCAGTTATAAAACTTATCCCATGTGGTTATATTTTCTGTTTCTTTATTATCTTTCAGTTTATGTGTTAGGGAATCATATTCGGCGCAGTCAAATATTTTTTTGATTATTTCTCTGTCTGATGGTACCTCCTCCCTTTTCCAGTTTTGAGCTATTGATATTCTGCTTGCTGTTATAATGTGTTGGATTGTATGATAATCTGTTTTCTTTATTTTTATGCCTATTATTCCCAATAGGAAGATCTCTGGCTTGAGAGGTAGGTTTGTGCCCGTAATTTCGAATATCCAATGTTTTATTTTAATCCATAATTTTTTTATCTTTGGGCAGCTCCACCAAATATGGAAAAAAGTTCCCGACGGATTTGAACACCTCCAGCAATTTGGTCTGGTTTTAGGAAAGATCTGTGCTAGTCTTGATGGCGACATATGCCACCTATAGAACATTTTTATGCTGTTTTCTTTGAATGATACTGACTTCGTAATTTTGTAATTTTTATTCCAGATTGTCTCCCATTGTTCTATATGAATATTGTAGCCGAAATTCTTTGCCCAGCTGGTCATTGGGTCTTTAGATATTTCCGTTTCCATTTCATACATTATTAAGTAGCTATATATTTTTCTTGTAATAAAATGTTTATCACTTCCTAATATAAGTTTATCCAGGGGAGTGTTGTGTGCTGCTATTCCTTCCTTTTTAGTGTCTTTTTGCCATTTTGAAAATATTAGCCTATATGGCCACCAGTTCAGGGTTATGTTCTGCTCTGCTAACTCTTCTTTCGTTTTTATATTTCCTTCTGTATTTAATAAGTGGTTATAAGTTATCATATTTTTTAATTCAATAGTGTTCGGGTGAGTAAGAGCTTCCAGACTGGAATACCATCTAGGTATTTTTGTATAATGGTCCTTTTTTAATTTAAGCCATGTTGTTATTAAAACATCTCTGATCATGTGGTTTTTAAAGTAAGTCGGAATCTTTTGGTGCTGATTCCATAGCATATTGTGCCAGCCAGAGAGTAAGTCATGGCCTTCTAGAGCTAGTGTTCTCTCTGCTTTCAGCTCTATCCAATCCTTTATCCATAGCAAATTACAAGATAAATGGTAAATCTTAAAGTTCGGTAATCCTAAACCTCCTTGTTTCGTTCTATCTTGTAGCCATTTTAATCTGATCCTGGGTCTTTTATTGTTCCATATGAATTTAGAAGTGATTTTATTCAATCTGTTGAAGAAGTCGTTATTTAATTTTGTTGGGATTGTTTGAAAGAGGTACAAGAATTTCGGCAGTACAGACATTTTAATTGTCACTATTCTACCTAGTAGTGAGATTTGCAACTTGTCCCAGTCTTTTAATTGTTTCTCAGTTGTCTTTAATAATTTTTCGTAGTTATTTTCTTTAATAGTACTACATTTTTTTGTAAGTAAGATCCCCAAGTATTTGACTATTTTGACTATTTTAATTTTCAAAATTTCTTCCAAATCATTTTCCTGCTCTTTTGTCATATTTTTGGTTATAATTTTGGTTTTTTGCATATTTATTTTTAAACCTGCTACCTCGCCGAAATCCTCCACCTCTTTCATAATTAGTTTCCCCGATTCCAGTGGGTTTTCTAGTATCAGGGCCAAATCATCCGCGTATGCCTGTAATTTAAACTCTTGTCCTTTAATTTTTAATCCTCTTATTTTAGAGTTGGCTCTAATTTGTCTTAGCATGGTTTCTGTAGTGAGAATATATAGTAATGGGGAAAGTGGGCAGCCTTGCCGAACTCCTTTTTCAATCTGAATTCTATTGGTTAAATCTCCGTTTATTGCTATTCTTGTGTGTTGTTTGTGGTAAATTGTTTCGATCATTCTTATAAATTTGGCACCAAATTTCATATGTTTTATTACTTCTATCATAAATCCCCAATTTAGATTGTCGAAAGCCTTCTGGGCGTCTAAGAAAATAAGAGCTAATTGTTTGTCTGAGTGTTTTTCATAAAATTCTAATACGTCTAATATTATCCTCGTGTTGTTTCTTATATGCCTGCCGGGTAGAAAGCCGTTTTGGTCGGAATGTATCTTATTATTTAAAACTGTTTTTAGTCTGTTTGCCATTAAAGACATAAAAATTTTATAATCCACATTTAGCAGGGAGATAGGTCTATAATTTTGGATTCTATGCTTTTCTTCTTCATTCTTAGGAATCAGACTTGTAAATGCCTCCATCCATGAGTTGGGCATTAGGCCTTTTTCTAGGACTTCATTATAGAGTGTTAATAGGAGGTCTCCTAACTCAGTGGAGAATTCTTTATAGAATTCAGAAATGATGCCGTCTGGGCCTGGGGATTTATTGTTTTTCAGATTTTTAATTGTTTCCTCCAGTTCAGTTATCGTAATTTCTTTGTTTAGTCTTTCCCTTTCGTTGTCCGTCAATTCTCCCGGTTCCGATTTTGTTATATACAACTTTTGTTTCTCTGGGGTTTTTATTTCCCTTTTATATAATTCTGTATAATAATCAGTGGCAATTTGTTTTTTCCTTTCTAGAGTGGATTGTCTTTCTCCCCTGTTATCTTCTAGCGAATGAATATATCGTTCCTTTTCTTCTTTTTTTAGTTTGTGGGCAAGCCATCTGCCCGGCTTGTTTGCATTTTCGAAGTAGTCTAATTTAACTCTTTTTAGTTTCCCTGCTAATTCCTCCTGAGCCATTAAATTTATTTGGTGTGTTAATTTGTCCTTTTCCTCTGTAAGTTTCTCATTCGAGAGATCTTGTTGTAATTCTATTTCTAATTGTTTAATTCTAACTAGATAGTCTTTAATATTTTGATTTTTAATTTTCTTTACTCTAGAGGAGTATGATATAGTGATTCCTCTTAAATATGCCTTTAAGGTGTCCCATAGATTTTGTACAGAAGTATCATCATTCCAGTTATCTTTAAGAAATAGAATTAGTTCTCTTTTAACCTGGTCAGTGTAATTTTTTTCTTTAAGTAATAATTGGTTCAAAGACCACTTTTGGAAGTTTTTCCTTGGTTCTTTTATCTTGATTGTGATTGGGTGGTGATCTGCCCAAATATTGGGACCAATCTCCACTTGTTCTATATATTTATCCATGTTCAAGTCACCCCAGGCCATATCTATTCTTGACCAGGATTGGTGTGGGTTTGAAAAAAAGGTGTATTCACTATTCCCCTGGTGTCTTTCTCTCCATAGATCCAAAAGATTAAATTCTCTTGTTAGTTCAAAAAATTTGTTAGGTAGGATTTTCCTATCCTGAATTTTTTTTTTGGATGTTTTATAGTCTTTTTTTTTTATCAGTGATCGCGTTGAAGTCTCCTAGTATACACACATTTTTCGCTTCTAATTGTATTAATTGATCATTTATTTTTTGGTAAAATTCTGATTGATTTGAATTTGGGGCATATATCACCATCAAGACTACAAGACTTTGACCAATTTTGATTTTCAAGTTGAGTATTCTTCCGTCGGGATCAGCAAAAATTAGCTCTGGTTGTAGCCTCTCTTTTACATACACTGCTATGCCTCTTTTCTTTGTTTCTGCTAGCGCCGTAAACAGTTTCCCTAATTTTTTATTCTCAAGTAAGTTTTGATCTTGCGATCTAATGTGCGTTTCTTGTAAGCAGATTATGTCTGCCTCTTCCTTCTTCAATTTAATCATCGTTTGTTTTCTTTTTATAATTGAGTTTAGTCCGTTTATATTAACTGAGAAAATTTTTAATAATTTCATATTTATATATAAAGGATACGGGGAGAGAAAGAGAGAGAGAAAAAGAAAAAGGGAGGGAGTAGAAAAAATTCGCTTGCTCGCCGAAGGACCCCCCTATTGTGTGTTATTTATCTAAGTGTATGGTCTATTATGGTTGGTATTGTGTACTTTCCTTTCTACTTCCTTTTTGCTGTTGCTCTTGTTGTTACTCTATTTTCTTCTCTAAAACTAAGATCTTTCTCGCTTTCTGCACTCTGTTGTCCTTGCTCGTTTTCTTCTGGTCTGGTCTGAGGGGCTCCTTCAGGGCCAAGTGTGTTTTCTCCTTCTAGATTTTGTATAATAAAATTGTCTGCTTTTTCGAAAGAATCGATCTTATATTTTCTTCCTTTCCAAGTCACCAACAAGCCTTCTGGGATCAGCCATCTATATGAGATTCCCCTTCTCATCAGTTTAGCGGTCAAGAAGTGAAACTCCCTTCGTCCCTCTCTAATTCTCTTGGGTACCTGTTTTAGTATAGTTATTTCTCTGTCGTTAAACAGAATTTGCTCGTTTCTTGTGTTTCTATAGATCGCATCCCTTGCGGGTTTTTTCGTGAAACGGATATGTACCTCTCTTGGGACTTTGTTTTTTTTAGCATAGTTTGTCTGGATCCTGAAGACCTCGTCAATATGATTTTTTACTTCTTCTTCGTCTATCTGCAGATTTTCTGATAGGATTTTTACCATTTTGGAAGTCAGATCTTCGTCCGCTTGCTCGGGGACGTTTTGAAAACGAAGATAATAGGAGGCTTTCTCCATCTCAAGAACCGCCACGGCCCCTTCCAACTCCTTATTTTCCGCCCTTAATCTTCCCTCGACAAGAACGATGTTTTTGTCTGTTTTTATAATATTTTCTTCCACGTTTCTGATTTTCAACTCATGGTTGTTGACCGTTTCCTGGATTGATCCCAATTTTGCCTCTAGACCTTCAATTTTGTCAGCCATCTTCTCAAAATTTTTGTTGATTTCTTCTTGGTTTTTAACCATCATTTCTTGTGTTGCAATGGAGGTCTCTTGACTTCTAGCCATAAATTCTTGGATCAAATCCAGAGAGGCTTGAATTGACTGTAATGTCGGTAATTGATTTTGTTTTTCTGTCAAAGCCATCTCTGTAGTCTGTTTCAAGTTGAGGGTATTCGGGCTTCCTGTAATGTTTGTTTTCTTGGCTGTTTTGGTAAAGGTGGTTGACATGCTTGGAGGGAGATTGCTTATAAAATTGATAATACAAGATTTATTGTTAAATAGTGCAATTTTCTAACAGTGTTTGGTTGATAGTTAGTCTACTTCTTTTCTCTTAAGCAGGTTTACAAATTTAAGCCACTTCTCCTCTTGCCCTCAGACCATCTACCTAAACTTTCCTTTTTTATTTCATCGTAAATTGTCTAAAATGTTTAAATATCTTACTGCTAAAAACCTAACTCTGGAACCCCAATTTCTTATTGAATTTACTAAATGGATGATTTTGTATGTAGTATGTCTTAACACTGTTTAAATGTTTTGGTTCAATCAGTAAATCTTCCTCTGCTTTCCACTAAACCACAATTCCCAGTCACTTCTATCTTTTCAAGTCTTTTCGGTGTACAACATATATTATAAACAGGTTAATTACATAAAAACAGTTAATTAAATTTCAACTGGAGTACTAAATATTATAGATTGTAAAAACTTATATAACACTTTGTATAACCCTTTTTAACGTTAAAGATAGTTTTGTAGGGTTAGAAATTCTACTTGTGCTAATATATTTAGTATACTTATGTTAATATATTTAATAGACTTATATACTATACCTTCTGCCGACTATTAATAGGTAGTTGATCTTTAATAAATATTAAATATTAAATATTAAATATTAAATACTATGTTTTAAATATTAACTCTTAAATATCAACCAAATATCGACCATTAAATGTTAAACATTAAGTTCTACCAAGTACCAATACAATTCATTGAGTCTCTCAGGTCTCTTAAATCTATTTAGTCTACCAATAATTAATAATCAATAATAAATAGTTAATAATAATAACGGTTAAATAACAGTTAGTGGTATGGGGATAAGATTCAGAAGTTTTATACTCTACAATATTTGAAATATATTTAAACTATGAAATAAATGCATGCAAAATGGATAGATTATTTAAAATATTCTATGAAATAAGTAAGCAAGTTTTTGTAGGCAGGTTTTGATAGTAATTAAGGGGTAGGAACAACAAAGGGGAGAAAAAGGATAATAGGAGAGGAGGAAAAGAAAAGTTACTAACTAAAAAAAAAACTAGTTTGGAGTAAGGGTTACAAACTAAAGAACTAGCTTAAAGTAATTTAAGGTAATTTAAAATAGTTTACAAAAGTCCACTTTCCGGGTTGCGTTAAGGTGTTAGCCTTCCTTTTTCCGTGTCGTCGTCTCGCTTTGTTCTTCGGCGTCTGGTGTCGGCACTCGTTCCCTCTGCGTCACTTCTAACTTCTTTCGCTGCACAACCAGTTTACCACCCCCCGATTGCTCTCCCAGCCTCAAATGAGGCAGAATGACACCTCAAGTAAATCAGCAAATCGGCAAACCGGCAAATCTTCTTCTGCTTTATCCACACCGCTCCTTTCTCCTTTCTCCTTCTGTCTCACGCTGCCGCTCGTCCGCCGCTCCGCCGCTCCGCCGCAATGTCTCTCTCTGTTCTCCTTCCACCACGCCTTTCTTCTCTCCTGTGTAGCTTTGTTTCGCCGCTCTTTCCTCCAAACCTACGTTGCCAACACTACTCCTCCGTTCCTCCACTTTTTTCTGCTCTTCGGCTTGTTGAATCCGTTAAATTGCCAGCAAAACACACAGAAGCCCAGTCTGGCCGTATCTTCTCACTTCTCCTCACTTCCGCTCATCCGCCATCCACTTCCTTCCCCACACTCCAACTTACTTTGCTTTCTTAAACTTATGCTCCGCACACAACGATTGCCGCTTTACCGCACTCCAGGAGTCACACAACTCTTGATGCGAAGGTAAACACAACACCTGATTTAACTATTAGAAATTAAATTAAATTAAATTCTCACTGAATAAACCGCCTGTAGTTTCGACTCCCTGGTGGTAATCTGCCGCGGGCCTTTCGGCCTTTGGGATGAGGTAAACCACAACTTTTTTTCCCGCCCACTCACGGGGATTTGTCTCTGTTTCCAGAGGGTTTTGCGAGACCCCCCTTCTTTGAGACTTCCCCTTTCTTTAGCACCCTCGACCGTGAGAGACTATCTCCGTTATCACGGCTAATGAGCGAAAACTTTGACTACAAACCTGGAGCCCCAAGTTTGCACGTCGCACCGGCCCAGCCCCGCCCCGGAAGTCTCATTCCTCTCCTTTTAACTAATGCTGATGAGGTGAAAAGTTCGCCAAGACCTGGGAGTAATAAGGTCACGATGTCTTTTTTTACAATATGTGTTTCTTGTAGACATGTAATATGAAAATTATGGCTTAGGAGTTTGTGGAAAATTTTTTCTCTTTTTCTGCTTGAGTTCAGTCCATTAATATTCATTGAGAATATAGTAATGTCATCTTTTTGTATTGTAGTATCTAATTTTTTGCCATTTTTATTTTTTAGCTTCGACTTTTGCCCTTGTGATCGGTCCTTGTCTTTCATGTTTGTTTTGTAATTTCTGTGGGTCATTTTCCTCAGTCTGTATTGTTTCTGATTCTTTTTCTTGGATGATGTCTTCTAAACTTGATTCTTCGGTATTTGTTGTGTCTTTATCCTCTATTTCTTTTGAAAATCTTTCTTCGAGGGGTTTTAATCATAAAATTCCTCTGCATTTTCCGGTGTTGTTATTTTATATTTCTTGTCCAGTAGGGTTATAAGTATCCCTTCTGGTATCAGCCATTTAAACATAATTTTATTTTTGTTTAATTTGGATGTTAGAAATTGGTAGGGTTTACGTTTATCTCGTACTCGTCTGGGAATCTGCCTTAGCACTGTTATTTCTTTTCCTCCGTGTGAGATTACATTTTCTTTTGATGTTCTATATATTTCATCTCGTATACTTCTCTTTGTAAATCTTATATGTATTTCACGAGGTAGTCTGTGTCTGCGTGCAAACGAGGTAGAGACTCGATATATTTCGTCAATTTGTTCTAACATTTCCTGTTTTGTTTTTCCAGTAATTTTTGAGAGTATTTCGGACATGATTTGTGGAAGATCTTGCTCATCCGTTTCTTTCACATTTTGAAATCGCAGGAAGAAGGCAGCTTTTTCCATCTCTAGGTTCATCACTGCCTCTTCTAAATTCTTGTTTATGTATTCTACTCTGGCCTCTGTGAATTGTAAGCTCGTTTCTGTTCGTTCATTTTTTTCTTCTATTATTTGAATTTTTTGACCGTTAGTGGTTACTATTTTCTGTACCGTTTCCATTTTGTTGTCTAGCTTTCCGACATGTTCATCTAGGCTACCAATGTTGTCTTGCATTTTTTAAATATCTTCTCACATTATTCCCATGCTTCCATACATTGATTCGTGGTGGCGATCGATGGATTCTTGCATCTTTGTCATCATTTCGTAGAGTGAGGCCATTGTAATATTCTGGGGTAGTTGTGAGGCTTGAGGTGGTGTTGCTTTGTCTGTAGGAGTTGCCTCTGGTGGACATTGAGCAGATGATGTGGCCGGTTGTGTGGTATTCTTTTTCCATGCTTTTGTTATTGTCATTTGGTTTGTTGTAGACATCTTCAGATTTATTGTTCGATAACTTTTTGGGGTAGTATTCAGTTCAATTCTTGGGTTAGTAGAATTATTTAAGTAGATATAGAGAATAGAATAGTATTGGTATCTTTAAGCGTATATTAATATGTTAATTTTATTTAATTTTATTTAAAGATTAGAGAGTATTAATAGGTTAGTAAGAAACGTAAGATTTTAATGTATAGAAGTAAGATATATATATATAGTAGGAGAATAAGTCATTCAGTTTTATCAATCAATTTTGTCTATAGTATATATAAGAAAACACAGTAAATTATGTTATTAAGTAGGTAACGTTTATCTATAATATATTAAATATAAAAAAATAAACACAGTATTCTATATTATAATTTCAGTACAATTTTGTCTATAATGTATATAGGTTATGTTATACAATCAATTAGGAGATAATTGGTTTTAATCTATGGAAGATCTACTATAAATATCTATATAGAATCAATTATAAATGTTTCAATACAATTATTTTAATTTCTAATTAATGTTAATACAGTATTTACGAAATAAATGTATCTAATAGAGATTCAAACAATTCATTAGTTAATATATATACAGGGTAGAGAGGAGAGTAAGTATAAAGTAGTAGGTTTAGAAAAGGAGTAGATTTAAAAAGGAAAGAGAAGGTAGAAAGAGTATATATATTTTATGTAAAAAGAAATAACAATCTTAAAGTTTTCTTCAGTTAATTAAGTATATAAAGTATATAAAGTATGGAAAAAGGAGATATATACTGTATTTACGAAATAAATGTATCTTATAGAGATTCAAACAATTCATTAGTTAATATATATAAAGGGTAGAGAGGAGAGTAAGTATAAAGTAGTAGGTTTAGAAAAAGAGTAGATTTAAAAAGGAAAGAGAAGGTAGAAAGAGTATATATATTTTATGTAAAAAGAAATAACAATCTTAAAGTTTTCTTCAGTTAATTAAGTATATAAAGTATGGAAAAAGGATATATATATATATATATATATATATATATATATATATATATATATATATATACTGCTACTACGTTTCTAAATCTTTTAATCTATAGTTCATTTTTAATATGCATACTAAAATAAGGAACATATTAAAAGTTAAAAATTGGGTGGAAAAAATAACAATCCAACTACAAATAGCCTCAAAGCCATTGCTGGACTTGTATACAAACTTTTAAGTGTGCCCATTCCTTTATAGGAATGCGCTCTTCATTAGCACCTCAGATTTGAGTGTGTACCTCTGGTTGTAAACCATCCTATTGCTTAATTATATTCTAAGATAAAGTGTACAGAGGTTGTTAGATAGTGGTAGCTTCTTATATTGATTGCTTTCTGTATTTCATCAATCATATTAGGACAGCTTGACTTTGCACAACTTTGGATTTCATATCCTTCTTGTTTGCCATGGAATCCTAAAAAATTATGGGGTGAATTAATGTGAATGATTGTGATAAATTATCATGAGGACCATTATCTGAACCAGCACTACAAAGAAACAAGGAAATATTTTTTATTTTTTAATATGTGTGTGTGTGTGTGTCACACGTTTTGGCTGAATTTTGAAAATAAAGGGAGACTAGGATAGATCTATTTCGGCCTTATTTTGGCCTCATCAGCTAGCCATACCCTCACTGGGACTTGAACTTGCAACCTTGGCCTTGTAAGGCAGAAAATTAACCTCTAGGCTACAGTATCCAATCTCTTCAGCTCTGTACCAGGGAAGGGTTACATGTTATTTGTGTCGAATCACCCTGGTATATTGAAGGAACATCACAGCTCCTTTTTTGCCTCTCGGCCCAACCCAGGCCATTTCCAAGGCAGTTAATTTATTCATACCCGACAAACTATATTATGTATGTGTCACATATATATATCTATATATTTGTTTTCGTAGATTTTCTCGGGTACAGGTATGCTGTGATAGTTGGAGCATTCCGTCTTTATTTGGTGGCATATATTTTTCTAGCGGTTTTTGAAGTTAGCTACATAGCCTGCTTTGTTTAAAATATGCAATTTATAAGTATGCCATGTTGGATGGATGGACGGATGGACGGATGGATGGATGATAGATGGATAGGTAGGTAGGTAGGTAGATGATGGATGGATGGACAATAAAATGCCATTTATAGAAATTAGAGCTCGCGTTAAAACTGAATACATGGCAATAAGACTCACAAACAACTATTTCTACTTTAACTGTACAATCCAAATTGCTTATTTTGATCTACAAGGTCCTATTATATTTTGAGGTTAGAATGTCTAAAGGTCCTCTTCCTTCCATTTGAATTTATTCTGCAATTTAAAGTTATGATTTAAAGTCATGTTTCATGTCTCATTAGATAAAACAGCTATGTTGGTGGTTACAAGAAAGAGGACCTTTGGCCCAGATTCTCTGCCCCAAGGAGGTGAGAGGAACCCTCCTTCCTCGCTTTGCTAGATATATGTAATCTTATATGTTTAAAAAGTCCAAAGAACCCCAAGGTCAGAGGGAAGAATTTGGATTTTACGTAACCTTCTGTTTCAGCTAGCAGTCATCTAGATTTTTTTCAGCCCAGATAAAGTAGTCCAACCATGGATTTCACTTACTAAAATTGCACATATAATCTAATTTGTTACAATCTTATAACCTTAGAGATAAAAACATTCAAAAACTTAGTATGGTTCCCAAATCACTTTTTCATTTTCTTTTTAGTTATTCATTGTTCATTGATTTCTTACTTATTTTAACTATCCAAACTAAAATGATAGCCAATTTAGTTGTTTGCTTTTGTTGATATTTATATAAATAAATATTTTCCACTATGTTCTCTTTACAAGAAGTGGCTGACACAGTAAAAATTGCCAAATAAAAAATGTTATACAACCATGACCTGGATAACTAAGAATCTCCATAGACACAAGGGTTACACAGGTTATTTTTGTATGGAAAATAATTATTAATTATTGCATAAGGGTATGCATGGCACATTAGTTAATTCAAATCATCTGCGAACACAGACATTGTAATGAGGAATTACTGATAGTTCACCCAGATCTACAATTAGTATTTTTCTTTCAACAAAGCATTGCAGGGAGTCAAATAGAAATGTCTAATTACCTTGCTTAGAATTCAAAATACATTGACATCCAACATTTATACTAATGAGCACATTCCCAACATTTATCTACGATGCTGTTTGTGCCAATTAAAGGTTAAAGATCCTGCAAAGTACTGTTAACAAAAGTTGAAGACAAATGTGATAAAAATTTGTACCAAGTTAGAATAAGAATAATGCTGGGTTATTATACTGTATATCATAAGAATAATGCTAGGTTATTATACTGTATATCTCATGATAATGTTGCCCCCCCCTCCCCGATTATTTGGTTTTGCTATATGAAGAAGAGAATCAATAAGAGCCCTGGGTGGATGGCAGAGATAGGAGAAGGATGGTCAGAAAGGAAGCAGGTGGGGAGAACACAACTAGAAATGTGTCCACATGAGGGGGCTCTCATATTTTTACTTTTCTGCTAGTTGTGGCCGATAAATTGATCAGTATAAAGGACTTTGGGATTGTTCCTGACAGTTGTGGTCACCTAAATATTTAATTATTCAGCAGGTTTAGAAACTACTAGTGTTAAGATTGTATGCACGATTGTATTACAAGAAACTCAGTTATATGATGGACCACATTTTTATATTTTGTCAAGTCAAGTGTTGTGGTTAGCTCTGGCCCAGCTCCTGCCCCAAGGAATGTGGAGGTGGATGTGGGGGAGACATCCACATGCCGTAGGCCTGTTTTGCTCCCAGTAGAATCTGCCGACGAAGTCTCCTCTGACCAAGGAAGCGTGAGTGACAGGGAAGAGGGGAGTTTGGCAGACAGCCCAGGAGATCAGTCATCTGTATCATCCCTGGATTCTGAACAAGAATTAATGACACATCCACGCATGCGTAGAGTGATGCATAGGAGACAACAACTGAAGGATTATTACAAGAGAAAATGAGGCCACCTGTGGTTGGGTGGGGCTGCTGTAATTAGTGCTACAGATAAAAGTGCAGCCTGGTGTTTTAGCCTCATGGCAGTTTATCTGATTCATTGTTTCGTCAAGATCGTGGTTTTTGCTGTCCAGGATTGTGTGTGTGGACTCTCTGGACTTTAGAATTGGACTCAATTTCCCAGTTATTGGGTGAGCAATTGGACTGCATTTAACCTGTGCCTTGTGTGTACCAGAAAATCCCTTTGACATTTAAAAAGGGAGCTGTTTCTGTTTTTCTGTTTATAAAAACTTTTGGGTTTTCCTTTTATCGTGTGGTGTGTGTCTTCCTGGACTAATTACCCTGTAATTACGGGCAGTTGAGACACGCCGGCAGAACAGTAGGTTATGGTCTACTTTGTCAAATGCCTTACTGAAGCCAAGTAAATTATATCGACAGCATTCCTCTTTCCCACTACTTTTGTCACTTTGTTAAAGAATGCAACATGATTAGTCTAGCATAATCTGTTTTTGACAAACCCATGTTGTCTTTTGGTTATTACCATTGTTTGCTTCTAGGTATTCATTGATTTGTTGCTTGATTATCTTTTCCAGAATCTTCCCTGGTATTGATAGGCTAATAGATCTGTAGTTTCCTGGATCTATTTTTTTTCCTAGTCAAATCTGTTAATGAAATCTGAGCACTTTTGCATTTGTGAGCTTGTTCTTTCTCTGAAATTATATGAAAAGGTAGAATCAAATAAGGAAAATCAGCTGATTTAACTGTTCCAGTGAGCATGATAATGACCTTCTTTTTGTTTTCTATCTGTAACAGTAGCAATGTGCCTGCAAAAACATTTAAAATTCTTACTGGGCGGGGTGATTTCCAAAAAATAAGGAATTTCCACAACGTTGCAATTGTTTTGATCTCTCTCTCTTTCCCTCTCCATCTCTCCCTCCCTCCTTCTCTCCCTCTTTCCCTCCCCCCTCTCTCATACATACTATGCTACACCAAATCAACACAATTGACAAATAGTCCAAGTCCAGTCAAAAATGCTAAATAATCTCTGGATCCATTAACAGGCATGTCGAGCTAAACAACATATGTTTAGTTCACGGAGAGGGGCGGCATACAAACCTAAATAATAAATAAATAAATAAATAAATAAATAAATAAATAAATATGTGTTAGATTCAGACAAAGAGTGATGGAGTTGAAGCTGGTAGAATGAAACAGTTTGTCTTTATTCATTCTGTTAGATCAGAATAAGGCACTAGTCACGTTGTAGCCTGATTCGTTTTATTAGGAATTGGCTGTAATGGTAACAAACTTGTATAACAAAGCGAATACAATGTAGCTAGGCAAAAAGCATGGGGCGTGTGGCTATGCCACCCCTTTTAGACTTTTCCTAAAGAGGCGCGGCTTGACAACCTCTTGAATTTCCCGGCCGCGGCATAGCCAATCCGCAGCCGGTATGCATATCCCTTGTATTTACATAACATATTTACATATTCACTATTTACATATACCTTATTTACATGCATAACACATTCTCTAATACAAACATACTAGCAAAAGGTAAGGGATTTAGGTTGGCAGTGTTCTTTATAGAGAGCTGTCAACCATTAGCCATTAGGTTTAAAGTATCTTCCTGTGGTTAACACGGACAGCCGTTAGCCAATAGATTTAAAGTATTTTCCTGCAGTTTGCATGGAGTGGAGTGAAATCTTCCAGTTGCACCTGCACATACACAACAATATACATACATTATATCATAATGGCATATTACTTAAATGAGGAATGATGGTTTTCTAAAGGGAATAAGGGTTTAATTCTCTATATCAGCACACTATAATGGGTGCCTTGGTGGGACTAGAGATAGTTTCTCAAGTAAATGTTAGACAGAAATCTGTTTTGGAAGAGCCAGTCCTAAAGCACGTGAAGCAGCTGTTTGAAAATTGCAGGACAAGGCAGGCATTTGTCCTTATTTTACACAGGTTAGATTTTGTCTCTTCAAGCTAACCTCATAGTCTCAAGCATGGTGGAGAAAATGAGCTTCACCAACGCTAATTTTGGAGCAGGATGGAATAAGGGAAGTTATCCTCTTATTTTGTTTCTCACTGTCCAAAACAAGGATTCTGATCACTACCTTTCACCCCAGTTCTGTATTTTATGTATGTATTTAATTTATATCCCAGCTTTATTCGTTTTTTGCAAATAACTCAGGATGGCAAACATCCAAACACATCTTCCTCCTCTTATTTTCTCACAGTAACAGCTGGATTGAGAGAGTGCGACTGGACCAAAATTACTCTTCCGGCTTTCATGGATAGGCAGGGCTAGAACATGTTTCCTGCTTTCTAGCCTGATGCATTAACCTCTAGACCAGTGATTTTCAACATTTTTTGAGCCGCGGCACATTTTTTACATTTACAAAACCATGGGACACATTGAGGGGGGGGGGGGGCGGCTAAAAAAAGTTTGGACAAAAAAATTCTCTCTCTTCCTCCTTTTTACTCTATTTCTCTCTCCCTCTTTCTCTCCATCCCTCTTTTTTCTCTCTTCCTTCTTTCCTCTTTTTTGCTCTCTTTCTCTCTCCCTCCCTGCCTTCCTCTATGTCTTTCTCTCCCATCTTCCCCCCTCTCTTTCTCTCTCTCTCTTGCTTTCTTGCTTTCTCTTGCTCTCTCTCTTGCTTGCTTTCTTTCTCTCTTGTTCTCTTTCTCTCTGTCTTACTTTCTTTCTTTCTCTTGCTTGCTTTCTCTCTTGTTTTCTTTCTCTCTTGCTTGCTTTCTCTCTTTATCTTTCTTTCTTTCTCTCTTTCTCTTTCTTTCTCTCTCTCTTGTTTTCTTTCTCTCTCTGAGCTTCGCGGCACACCTGACCATGTCTCGCAGCACACTAGTGTGCCACGGCACACTGGTTGAAAAACACTGCTCTAGACTAAACTAGCTATGATCAGATTGTATCTGATACATATGATTTTATGATCTCTTGCTATTCTGTAATGGCGTCCTTCTCTGAGTGACATGAGGTGAATTTACAGGGTAGCTTATTCAATAATAAGAAATTTTTCTTCTCTCCATCAAGTTGCTGGAAGAAAAGGGAAGACCAGGACAAAAGGATGACACAAGGACAAAAGGATGTTCACCTCAGTCTGATATTACAAACGCATTTTTGGGCTGACCAAATTCTTGACCCATATTCTGGCTGGCTGATTAAAGCAGCCAAACTGGAACTGGCCTCAGAATCAAGATGAATTTTTCCTTAAGATTCAGACAAGGTTCTTAAGAAGGCAATTATAAAACTTTTATGAAAAGAAAGCTCTACCTTGACCCACAAAAAGTTAGTCTCATGTAACCCATTCATGTTCTTTTGCGAAAGTAGCAACAGCAGTGATGTGCACCTAGCTTGCGAGCAAGTCCTGACTTAAAAATTTTTACCCGTGAAAATGTCTAGAGATTGCAGCTAGCACAAATTGTAGCAGTTGGGCCACTTACCAATGCACGGTACATGGGTCATAAAATTTCTGTACTGAAATATTCATACAGGCTGCTTGTTCACTGTTGGACACAATTCAAGGTGTTTGCATATACAGTGGTACCTCATGATACGAACTTAATTGGTTCCAGGAGGAGGTTCGTGTTGTGATTCCGTCCGAGGCCCCTCAGGGAACGGCGGATCTTCTGTCGGTTTCCTGCTCAGAGGGGGAGGATGAGGAACAGGAGGTGCAGGCAGACGAGGAGGAGGAATCCCAAGCTGAGGAAGAGGGGGAACAGCCAGAGGCCCCCGAGAGGGAGCTCTCCCCAGCAAGCAGCCTGGATTCCTTAGAGGAAAATGCACAAACAATAATCGATCTGCGACAGAGAAGAGCAACACAAAGAAGGGACCAATTAGCCAGGTACTTTCAGCACTAAAGAGGCAACAGCTGGGTTTGGGTGTGGTGCTCTCTGGAAAGGCTAAAAGGCAGACCCAGCCTTCCTGGCTTGTGGAGTATTATCTTTGGGAGTCCTGGGACCTGGCTGTGATCTTTGGCGTCTTGGAATTCTGGTTTGTGACTTTGAATACAGAAACCTTGGGGGGAAAAGGTGGGGGTCTTATGCTCTACAGTGGTGGGTGTGCCAGCAAGAAGTTTGCTGTATTGTCTGGACATCAGGACTCTGCTGTAAAGTCTCCTAGCCTGCCTGTTGGGAAGAACAGGTTTTTCTCTGTGTTTATTTTTCAAGCTATAAAGTACTTTTGCTTTTACCAGCGTGTCTGGATGTTTTTTCCAGTTGGTGTTGAGGTCTGGGGGAACCCAGACAGAACAGTTCGTAAGGTGAAACGTTCGTAAGACAAAACAATGTTTCCCATAGGAATCAATGTAAAAGCAAATAATGCGTGCAAATCCTTCAGGAAAATCCCAAACTTTAGAAGGGAGGCGAACAGAGGGCAGGGAGGAGCAGCTAAAGGGAGCGGGTGGAAGAAGCAAGGCTAGGCTAAAGGGTGAGTGGGAAGGAAGAAAGGCAAGGGGGGCGCCCCTCCATTTTCTTTCTTCAAAAGACACCCTTTGCTGTTCTCTCCAAAGTCTTTCCCCCTCCATGCCGCCCCTCCCTTTTCTTTCTTCAAAAGACACCCTTTGCTGTTCTCTCCAAAGTCTTTCCCCCTCCAAGCCGCCCCTCCCTTTTCTTTCTTCAAAAGACACCCTTTGCTGTTCTCTCCAAAGTCTTTCCCCCTCCAAGCTGCCCTTCCCTTTTCTTTCTTCAAAAGACACCCTTTGCTGTTCTCTCCAAAGTCTTTCCCCTCCAAGCCGCCCTTCCCTTTTCTTTCTTCAAAAGGCACCCTTTGCTGTTCTTTCCAAAGTCTTTCCCCCTCCATGCCGCCCCTCCCTTTTCTTTCTTCAAAAGACACCCTTTGCTGTTCTCTCCAAAGTCTTTCCCCCTCCAAGCCGCCCCTCCCTTTTATTTCTTTAAAAGACACCCTTTGCTGTTCTCTCCAAAGTCTTTCGCCCTCCAAGCCGCCCCTCTCTTTTCTTTCTTTAAAAGACACCCTTTGCTGTTCTCTCCAAAGTCTTTCCCCCTCCAAGCCGCCCCTCCCTTTTCTTTCTTTTAAAAGACACCCTTTGCTGTTCTCTCCAAAGTCTTTCCCCCTCCAAGCCGCCCCTCCCTTTTCTTTCTTTAAAAGACACCCTTTGCTGTTCTCTCCAAAGTCTTTCCTGCTCCAAGCCGCCCCTCCCTTTTCTTTCTTTAAAAGACACCCTTTGCTGTTCTCTCCAAAGTCTTTCCCCCTCCAAGCCGCCCCTCCCTTTTCTTTCTTTAAAAGACACCCTTTGCTGTTCTCTCCAAAGTCTTTTCCCCTCCAAGCCGCCCCTTCCTTTTCTTTCTTTAAAAGACACCCTTTGCTGTTCTCTCCAAAGTCTTTCCCCCTCCAAGCCGCCCCTCCCTTTTCTTTCTTTAAAAGACACCCTTTCAGTGCCTCTGCAAGCACGCTGTTCTACTTTTAATGCAAAGTCTTTCCCCCTCCAAGCCGCCCCTCCCTTTTCTTTCTTCAAAAAAGGGGAAAAAAAGAAACCCCTTCATCCCAGCAGCAGCGGCTTGGGTTCGTAAGGTGAAAATAGTTTGGAAGAAGAGGCAAAAAAATCTTAAAACACCGGGTTCGTATCTTGAAAAGTTTGTTAGAAGAGGCGTTTGTAAGATGAGGTACCACTGTACTCATAAAGCCATAAAGAGCTTGGAGACACAGTTTCTGTGGATCAGCTTTTTTTCACAGTGAACCTAATTGCTCAGTTTCATAGAACAGGCCTTTCTGAAGTAACTCCCACTGCTGACTCTGTGACATACAGAAAAGCTTTTAATCCTTGGCTCTTTTAATATTTAGCTTTTATCCAAACTTCAAATTGGATTATTGCTGTTTTGTTTACAGCTTGTATTGCTGTCGGCCACTTTCATTATCAGATGGATAGAAACTGATTGATTACATGCCGTCTATTGTTTATTCCTAAAAATCACCGAGATCAGGGGTGAGCAATTAATTTTACCACAGGTTTACATAGGAAACTGGGACTTTTGTGGAGGACTGAACGAATAGGGCTGTTGCCCATGCTGCAACCATTGCTGCAGACCATATGAAAACAGCTAAAGAGTTGCAACAAAGAGTTGGACATTTGACTTAGATAGATTTTCTCCATGATGATATCTCTCTATTTCTGGTCCTTCAGGAATTCCAGTGGTGGACTCATGGCTACTGTAAGTGCCATAGCCTTGCAGTATAGTTTGATTAAGACTATAGATTCATCTTCCATTGCTTGTCATATTTCAGTAGTTATTCCATCAGTTCCTGTAACTTGGTAAATGACAGGGTACTGATCTAACTTGATTTCATAGCACTAAAGATTCCTATACATTGGGAAAATCTAAGGTATTTTAGGAATTGACATCTCTATCTTGAGCCAGTCAGGATCGAACTTCTGACAGTGGGCAGAGTTAACCTGCGATACTACATTCTTATCACTGTGCTATGAAATCTTGCTCATGGAAACACAGATATTATTTGAGTTATTTTTTATTTTGAAAAAAATGGAGAAATGGAATTCTGTGTGAACGCAATGTAGCATTGTTTCACTTTTGAAAATATTCCTTGGTTTAAAGTGATAGTTTTGTAGAACAGCCTTCTACAAATACAATAAATGAATACTAGAATTAGTAATCCTTTTGGGGAAAATTCCATACAGTGGATTATAGCGTACGGTACAGTTCAAACTTAGTAATCAAACAACAATTAAAAACAAATATAATAATTAACCATAAATAATATTTGAAAGATTATAAAAACAGTGGATAAAAATATTAGAAATATAACAAATTAATTAAGTTTTTTTTTTAAAGGTTTTATTATCTTCCTGTAGGATAACAGAAACCAGTCATTATATGAAAAGAGAAATCTTTTCTTTTTCTATATTAATGTTGGCCTGCTTTGAAAAGTCTCTTTTCTGGGTTGTTGTTTGGCTCCCATTTAGAAAAACAAAAGCATAACTATTTTTCAAGCTGTATAGCTGCCCATCACACCTATGTGATTCTATGTGGGTCACATAATTAAAAACAACAAATAGCACAGCCAATAAATAAAATCCCAAAATCAGTAAAAGTAGGTTACGATGACCAAAAAAACATACACACGTTCAATATGAACCCACAGGATCTTCAGGGTCAAAACTCACCCAATTTTCAGCTGCAAATAATTACTTTTCCCAAATTGGTTCTGCTCTTCCTGTCTTTCAGGAGTGGCAATAAATTATAATAAAATACTGATGAATATCTGGCATGCTTGATAAATAGCATTTTAACTAAAGTAATGCTGATGAGGCAAGAGGTATTAACCTATACTTAAATTCCATGGATTGCTTAGACCAGCACACACACAATTTAATCTTATTTATTTATTTATTTATTGGTTGATTGATTGATTGATTGATTGATTTGATTTGATTTGTATGCCGCCCCTCTCCGTAGACTCGGGGCGGCTCAAAGCAACAATAAAACATTGTACAACAAATCTAATAATTTCCAGAGGGTCAGGGCCGCCACAGAGAAGGCTCTTCCCCTGGGTCCCGTCAAATGACATTGTTTAGTCAATGGGACCCGGAGAAGGCCAACTCTGTGGGACCTAACCGGTCGCTGGGATTCGTGCGGCAGAAGGCGGTCCCAGAGATATTCTGGTCTGGTGCCATGAAGAGCTTTATAGGTCATAACCAACACTTTGAATTGTGACTGGAAACTGATTGGCAATCAATGCAGACTGCGGAGTGTTGGTGTAACATGGGCATGATTGCTCTCGCAGCTGCATTCTGCACAATCTGAAGTTTCCAAACACTCCTCAAAGGTAGCCCCATGTAGAGAGCATTACAGTAGTCGAACCTCGAGGTGATGAGGGCATGAGTGACTGTGAGCAGTGAGTCCTGGTCCAGATAGGGCCGCAACTGGTGCACCAGGCGAACCTGGGCAAATGTCCCCCCCCTTAATCTTGCAGATGTTGGACAAAGGGAACAGGGACTTGTTAGTGCTGTCCAGATTTGAGAACCTTTTTTTGTTGAGCCAGACAAGCACATCTGTGTCAGTCCATTGGAACCCAGACATCTGTTATACAGAGTGAACAAGTGCTTAAATTAATGCATTCCTTGGCTGACATAAAATTGCAGCACACTTCCCAAATTTTGCTTGCTGTTATCACCTCTGGTTCCTTTTGATCAAAATTTTTACCATATGCTTTCCCAGGCACAGTTGACAAAGTAAATCTCCTTATGGTTTTACTCCTTGTATAAAGGAACAATGATAGCATTCCAGCCAAAGATGCTGTCTTATCACATAAATTAATCAAGCTGAATGCTGTGAGTAAACTATATATTTTTATATAATTTAATTTACACCATCTATGTCTGCATTCTTCTATTTTTCAACATTGCCATAGCATTAGTAACATTATATTTCATCCTGCTGGTTTTTGAACATCAACATTTATGGTGTTGATTTAATTTTACTTTTAAATATATGATTTTTCCCTTACAAATCTCTGAAATATTTTCAACATTCTCTCACTTCAGTTTCATCCCAAATCACACCATTAGTTTTTGTTTGGGGTTCTGTCCACCCTGCTGGAATCTCCTTGTTTCTTTTTACCTCCTTCCAAAATACTTTTTTGTTCTCAGTGAAATCACTCTTTTAATCTTAACTGTTCTCTTTGATTACTTTGCTTTCTAAATATGTTGTGCAAAATTTCTCATCGCATTTGTTTGGACTTATTTTTGAACATTTTTGTGCATCCACCAAGCATCTTTTCCCATATCATTTAATGTCACTTGATAATATACAAATAATTCTTTACAAACAATTTCTACATCGCCTTTCCTTCTGTTCACTTTCCATTCATTCTATTTGGAGATTAACTTTTCTTGTAATATTTTTATGCAGAGGGTTTATAGATTTATTGGAGTCATTCTCCATTCTTTATAGGTCTTCCACTAACTTTTTTTTTTCATGTTCATTGACTTGCCAGGTCAATCTACAATAAGGCCTTCCTTATTGCTGATTTGACCTCTGCAGAGAAGACAGATTTGACATTTATCATAAAGGCCTGGCTGGGGCCAGAGGGACAGGTTCCTCTCTCGGAAATGTGCCCGGATGGGTATTAGGTGTGGCACCAGCCTAGACTACAGTATAAGGCAGTGATGGCGAACCTCTGGCACAGATGCCACAGGTGGCATGCGGAGCCATAGCTGCTGACACATGAGCCATTGCCCTAGCTCAGCTCTAACATGCATGTGCGTGATGGCCAGCTGATTTTTGGCTCACACAGAGGCTCTGGGAGGGTGTTTTTGTCTTCTAGACAGTCTTTGGGGGAAGGCGTTTTTACCCTCCCCTGGCTCCAAGAAATCCTTTGGAGCCTGGGGAGGGTGAAACATGAGCCTACTGGGCCCACTAGAAGTTGTGAAACAGGCCCTTTCCAGCCTCCTTTCCTTTTTGTTTGTGAGCAGCCCAGAGTCCTTAGGGAGTTGGACGGCACACAAATTCAATCAATCAATCAATCAATCAATCAATCAATCAATCAATCAATCAATCAAATAAACAAGCATCTATGTGATACAGTAAAATGGGAGGATGGCCAGTTGTATTACAGTCCCTATCTTGCTCTTAACTTAAATAACTTATAAGTCCAAGTTAATGCAGCCCTCTGAGTTCCAGGTTTATGTCCATGTGAACGGTAATGTACAAACAAGACGGAGTGGCTGTGGGTCCTGCCTCCCAAGGACAATTCCATCTGTCCGTCCATTACCCTGGGGGGAGAATCATTGACCCCCTCAGAGAGGGTTCGCAACTTGGGCGTCCTCCTCGATCCACAGCTCACATTAGAGAAACACCTTTCAGCTGTGGCGAGGAGGGCCTTCGCCCAGGTTCGCCTGGTGCACCAGTTGCGACCCTATTGGGACCGGGAGTCACTACTCAGAGTCACTCATGCCCTCATCACCTCGAGGCTTGACTACTGTAATGCTCTCTACATGGGGCTACCTTTGAAAAGTGTTCAGAAACTTCAGATCGTGCAGAACGCTGCTGCGAGAGCAATCATGGGCTTTCCCAAATATGCCCATGTTTCTCCAACACTCCGCAGTTTGCATTGGTTGCTGATCAGTTTCCGGTCACAATTCAAAGTGTTGGTTATGACCTATAAAGCCCTTCATGGCACCAGGCCAGAATATCTCAGGGACCGCCTTCTGCCGCATGAATCCCAGCGACCAGTTAGGTCCCAGAGAGTGGGTCTTCTCCGGGTCCTATCAACCAAACAATGTCACTTGGCGGGACCCAGAGGAAGAGCCTTCTCTGTGGTGGCCCCGACCCTCTGGAACTAACTCCCCCCAGAGATTAGAATTGCTCCCACCCTCCTTGCCTTTTGTAAGCTGCTTAAAACCCACCTCTGCCACCAGGCATGGGGGAACTAAGATACACTTTCCCCCTAGGCCTTCACAATTTTATGTATGGTATGTTTGTATGTATGATTGGTCTTTATATAATGGGTTTTTAACTGCTTTTTTAGTATTGGATTTTGTTGTACTGTTTTACTGCTGTTGTTAGCCGCCCCAAGTCTGCGAAGAGGGGCAGCATACAAATCCAATAAATAATAATAATAATAATAACTACTAAATTCATCTAAATTCTAATAATTCAAATATACCAATAAAACAAACAGATAGATGAATCGAACATCCTATTGCTTTAGGTGCACAACTAGTCTGTTTTTTCTCATAAGTTTAGACAGTTACAAGAGAAAGACACATAATAGTAACATTCCAGTTCTGCAGAGTATTAAAAAAAAAATCTATCTTTGGAAAATAGTATCAAAGCATGTAATTTCTATAATTTATACTACTGTAGTTCTATGGATAGTATCATTACATAATTTAGTCCCTAGGAGGCATTTAACAAAATAAAGGGCTTTCTGTGGCTTTTGCTTTTCTTCCTTTTTTAAAAAAATAGTACAACAAAAATAAAGTTAAGTTTCATGTCCTGACTGATTTGTCTCCAGTGCCTTCTCAGATACTACTTAAAGGTATATCAGCTTTCTAGTCTGGCTAAAAATGATTAGTACTATACTTCTCCCCAAATTTTCAGTCTCCATGGCAGCTGGGCAATCTGGAAGGAGTCATCCGAAAACATCTGGAGAGCAGCTTGGTGAAAGAAGACTGATACATCCCACCATGAATGTTCAGATTTTTTTTACATCTTGTTTTTCTTAAGATAATTTACTTTATACTAGTTATTTTGGTGAGCCCTTGGCCTGAAATACCAGCAGCAATCAAAGTTCTTGTGATCCACGCCAGAGAGAGCTTTGAATCTTACAGAGTCAATGGTATAGTCTTCTCCTGTGGAGGGGGAAAAAAAAAGTCAAATTAAGGTTTTTCTGGGTGTGGGCAAGGTCTTAGGAGTCTGTTCAGGCTATACTTTTGTGACTAGCTTGGAATTTAAATCCGTTATATAAACATCTACTTAACTCCTAACCTCTCAATGTCATAATTACATGTCACTACTTATATTCATTTTGCTTTGCTTTTATAACAGCACTATAGAATCATACCATAATATGAATATTAAACCCAAGGGAACTTTAAAAAGAATCATTCTTCCTAACAAGTTTATCCAGTTTATTTTTGGAAAAACAACACATTTCTGAAGGATTTCACTTTCCATGTAATCACTGTCTAGAGCAGTGTTTCCCAATTTTGGCAACTTGAAGATATTTGGACTTCAACTCCCAGAATTCCCCAGCCAGCGTTCGCTGGCTGGGGAATTCTGGGAGTTGAAGTCCAAATATCTTCAAGTTGCCAAGGTTGGGAAACACTGCTCTAGAGTATTGTTCTTCAAAGGCTGCCAGATTGAATTACAATAATGACAAGTAATTTGCTGTTATAACTGCTGACAAAAGTGACAAAAATGCATTTTTGGCTTTTCCTCAAATTTCAATACGCATTCTTTGCTACCACGGTGCATCATAAAATGATCACATGCTAGAGGAAGCAAGTTGTAGAGAAGAGAAAAATAACAAAAGCAGCTCCAGATATTTAATGACTAACCTAGTGCTTTTTTCTTCACTTGCAAAGTTAAAAAAAAAATCAATAATTAATATTTTGGCGCTTTGTACATAGTGTTCCCCAAACCCATAAGATGAAATAAAATGCATTTTTCCCTCCTAAACTGCTTTCCCTTCCTGAATTATAAGCCCAGACAACAAGAAAAAATGTTTTAGTTTCCAGTGTGACAAATTAGAACAATAAAGTAAGATGGCGTATATCCAAATTGTCTGGAAGTACAATAAAAGAACTCATTGATGGTATGTTTCTGCTGTGAATTATGAGCAATTTTAAGGGAAAAGTTTTGTTCTAGTTGCAGAAGGTAGTCCTTAAAGTAGGTTGACATCTGATTTATCTTAACCTAATTTTAAAGAAGCTCTCCCCACTTTCTTCCATTAGGAAGAGTGTCTGCAGCTATAATTACTCACATTTGAGCTTATGAATTACCAATAGACATAATAATAATAATAATAATAATAATAATAATAATAATAATAATAATTTATTAGATTTGTATGCCGCCCCTCTCCGAAGACTCGGGGCAGCTCACTACAATAATAAAAACAATGTTACAGTAGAACAAATCTAATATTAAAAGGGGAAAAACATATAAAACCCCATCATTTAAAACCAAACAACACATATATACCAAACATAAAATATAAAAGCCTAGGGGAGGTGTCTCAGTTCCCCCTTGCCTGGCGATACAGGTGGGTCTTGAGTAATTTACGAAAGACAAGGAGGGTTGGGGCAGTTCTAATCTCCAGGGGGAGTTGATTCCAGAGGGTCAGGGCCGCCACAGAGAAGGCTCTTCCCCTGGGGCCCACCAAATGACATTGTTTAGGTGACGGGACCCAGAGAAGGCCAACTCTGTGAGACCTTATCAGTCGCTGTGATTCGTGCGGTAGCAGGCGGTTCCGGAGGTATCGGTCCAATGCCATGTAGGGCTTTAAAGGTCATAACCAACACTTTGAATTGTGACCGGAAACTGATCAGCAGCCAGTGCAGGCCACGGAGTGTTGTAGAAACATGGGCGAATCTGGGAAGCCCCACGATGGCTCTCGCGGTCGCATTCTGCACGATCTGAAGTTTCCAAACACTTTTCAAAGGTAGAAAGCATTGCATGTAGAAAGCATTGCAGTAATCAAACCTTGAGGTGATGAGGGCATGAGCGACTGTGAGCAATGACTCCCTGTCCAAATAGGGCTGCAACTGGTGCACCAAACCTGGGCAAACGCCCTCCTCGCCACAGCCGAAAGATGTTCCAATGTTAGCTGTGGATCGAGGAGGACGCCCATAAAGAACAGTGCTGGCCTTAGAGCATTTTTTTGCCCGAAAAGAAGATGAATGTGGTGGAAGTGAGTAGAAACTTGTCAAAAATCTTTTGGCTTTCAACAATCCTTCCAGGATGCCATCAAAAGGAAATGGCCATTCAAAGGTATAATTTTCCCATTCCAAATCTATTTATTTATTCATATGATTTATATAGTCTCACGCAAGTGACTATGGTTGAATTATAAAGATTAAAGCAGAGGGGGAAAAAGATGAATCAGAATGGAGCAGGAAGGGACCTTCGCAGGGAAGGGCTGCAATTTTTTTTACTACCACTCTGTGGGCGTGGCTTATTTTGTGTGTGTGGCTTGCTGGGCATGTGACCAGGTGGGAGTGGCTTGACAATCATATGACCGGGGGAGTGGTGGCTTAAAGGTCATGTGACTGGCTTAAAGGTGGCCAACTTGACGTCACTCAAGGGTTTGAGTTAGAGTTAGGGTGACTGGCCTCTCCTCGCCTCAAAGAGATTCAATTTCCCTATTTATTTATTACTGAATATCCAAAATATACTATTTAATTCTATGTATGTGTACTTACTTACTTACTCACTCACTCACTCACTCACTCACTCACTCACTCACTCACTCACTCATTTATTTATTTATTTATTTGTTTGTTTATTTATTTGATTTTTATGCCGCTCTTCTCCTCAGATTCAGGGCAGCTTACAACATATTAGCAATATCACTTTTCAACAGAGCCAGCATATTGCCCCCAAAATCCGGGTCCTCATTTTACCCACCTTGGAAGGATGGAAGGCTGAATCAACCTTGAACTGGTGATGAGATTTGAACCACTGACCTGCAGATCTACAGTCAGTTTCAGTGGCCTGCAGTACAGCACTCTACCTGCTGCGCCACCCTGGCTCTGTAATTACACACAGATACACAAAAATATACATTATCTACTATATAGACTGTATGTACACAAAGGGCTACTGCCCAGTGCCGTTGTTGCCCCTGCCCTCCCACTGCCGCCGCACTCCCACCAGGCCCCAAAGCTCACCTGCTGCCACCGCCAGGGAAGCTTCAGCTGGGTGGGGCGCTGCAGCTGCCGGAAAACTTGGAAGGCACAAAGAAGAAAGCTCAGCTTCCAGTCTCACAACTTTTTGCTCTTCACACTCTCAGCAAAAAGTTGTGAGACCAGAAGCTGAGCTTCCTTCTTTGTGGCACACCTGACCATGTCTCGCGGCACACTAGTGTGCCGCGGCACACTGGTTGGGAAACACTGATCTAAAACAACCAAATCACTCAGAAGATACAACATAATTTTACTTGCATGCATTCAGTTAATACAATACTGCACACCCACGAAAGCTTTGATACTTTGCTGAGCAACATGAGAAAACACACAACTGGGGCTCATATACCTTTGGCTTACTATATTGCAATGAGAAAGACAGAGCAGAAATTATGGCACAATATCAGAATGTTTTTTTAAATAAACCCATCTCTATGACCTTTATTATTATCACTACTTATCCCTTCCTACTAGGTCAGCGTGTCAGCTATACTATCGCTGAGATAAGTCTAATAAATAAAAACAATTTAGTTCATTGGGCCACAGGTCCCTGGCTGAGTCTTGTCCTTATCACCATTCAAGGTTACTGAAGCTTTTCTGTGAATGTTTTCTTACAAAGACACTTTAAGGATTTCCCATATATTGGAGGGGGCATCCCATAGGTTTAATAGCGAACTCAGCTTATGTGGGATTTGGGGACTACCACACAGACAGGGGTGGGCTACTGCCCGGACGGGGGGACAAGGATGCAGTGGTGTAGCAAAAATGGAGCTCC
This sequence comes from Erythrolamprus reginae, assembly GCF_031021105.1. NCBI lineage: Eukaryota > Metazoa > Chordata > Lepidosauria > Squamata > Dipsadidae > Erythrolamprus > Erythrolamprus reginae. The sequence goes on from NC_091950.1 coordinate 282,356,543, forward strand.
ACCCCAGAGCAGCCAATTTGCACTGAAAGATGTTGAAAGAAAATGCATAAGCCACGCCCACAGTGTGGTAGTAAAAATTTTGGTATCCCTTCACTGCACAAAGATCTATCTGTAGGGGGACAAAAAAAAAATAGTGAAAAACCAAAAAGGTTCCATAAGATTGAAACCTGCCAGCTGTAATATTCAAAGCCAGGGCAACTATGCACCATTCCCCCCCCTAATAAAGCTATTGAAGGCATACTGAGCCTGGCCCACTTTTTTCATTCATTCACTCACTCACTCACTCACTCACTCACTCACTCACTCACTCACTCACTCATTTATTTATTTATTCCGTCCAATACACAATGAGGGATTTAGTGGGTATATATATGATTTCACCGAAACGTCGCATAGACATGCAAAATATTACATGGGGCAAAACCCGAACTCAGAACAATATATATATACAGTATTTGTTTTCATAGATTTTCATGGGTATATATACACACACACACACACACACACATAGTAAAATACATGATGAAGGTTATAGAGGAGATATTCATAGTAAATATATCTAAGAAAGAATAGAAAAGAAGATATAGTAATAGAACATATCAATGAAATAATAGAAGAAGAGATATAGGAATAGAAGAAAGGTATAGGAGATATAGGTGAGCAATAGAACAGTGGACTCTTCTGGTACTACTTTGATTTTTTTTTTATTCTCATATTCTGTAGCCAGAAGATACAACATTATTTTTGGCTAGGAGAAGCACTCTACAAAAGATAGGGAACCTTAAAAAGATCCTAGCAGAATGCATAGGTAACCTTTTTTAACTTACGGAATTAGATCTTTTGTTTAGATAGGAGGATTCTATCTCCAATTGTTATTTTTTGCTTTTCATTTTAGATTTCAAACTCAATCATCCCAACTTTCCTATGTGGGGCATTTCATTTTTGACATCCGCATTTGCTATGCAACTCTTTCTCTTAATATGTTCATATTTGTTTCCACAATATCAGCCTACTTTTGTTCTGGTGTTTGAAACTCCTGTATCCTTTTCCTCAGCTAAATCCAACATAAACAACTACCTTTCCACACTTATATTCTTTAGCCCATTTGCTTAAGGTTTAAACAAGGCAAGGATGTAAGTTATCGTTTCCCTGGTATTTTAGAGTGTAGATAAAGCTCGAGTTAGATAGAAACTAGAGGAAGGCATCTCACAGAGCAACTTGGCCTAGTTTGAGGGCACATTTTAATAATATTTAACAGTATGCTTGACAAAGGAATGTTGATCACAAACAAGCAGGATGAGGTTATAATACAATATTTGAGAGAAAAGGGCTTTTAATTAGCAGAATGCATTGTTCTTGGCAGGAAACCTTTCCCACATTGTTGAAGGAATGAAGGAAGATAAGCAGTTAAAGATGTTGCCGATTGCTAAGGCCCTTGCTAATATCACTGAAGGTCGAGGTCCTTCAAACTGAATTTAATATGACTGGAATAAAAAGACTGTCCAGTGATGCAGTTAGATATTTTTTTTATTCTGGACAGAAGCTAGTCTTGCTACACTAATATGCCTCCGTTTTTTTCCAAAATGTGGCAATGCCACCCTCACAAAGAGAACCCAGAATGTTTACAACAGAGCAGATCAGGTTCGACTACTGTAACACTCTCTACATGGGGCTACCTTTGAAGAGTGTTCGGAAACTTCAGATCGTGCAGAATGCAACTGCGAGAGCAATCATGGGCTTCCCTAAATATGCCCATGTTACACCAACACTCCGCAGTCTACATTGGTTGCCGATCAGTTTCCGGTCACAATTCAAAGTGTTGGTCATCACCTATAAAGCCCTTCATGGCACCGGACCAGGGTATCTATGAGACCGCCTTCTGCCGCACGAATCCCAGCGACCAGTTAGGTCCCACAGAGTTAGTCTCCTCCGGGTCCTGTCAACTAAACAATGTCGGTTGGTGGGACCCAGAGGAAGAGCCTTATCTGTGGCGGCTCCGACCCTCTGGAATCAGCTCCCTCCAGAGATTAGAACTGCCCCCACCCTCCTTGCCTTTTGTAAACTCCTTAAAACTCACCTCTGTCATCAAGCATGGGGGAACTGAAACACCTCCCCATGTCTATGTAGTTTTCTGTGTATGATATGACTGTATGTATGTTTTTTATATATTGGGGTTCATTGTTTTTAGACTTTTTAAAATGTATTATTGTTATTTTAGAGTTTAACTATTAGATTTGGCACTATATATTGTTTTTATCGTTGCTGTGAGCCACCCCGAGTCTACGGAGAGGGGCGGCATACAAATCTAATAAATAATAATAATAATAATAATAATAATAATAATAATAATAATAGATCAAAAAGGACCATTTTCCAAACTGCTGCAAAAATATGTGATCTTGGAGCATTTTGGCTAGAAAGATTTTTAGAAACCCCGGAAACTTCTAAAACACATTTTTGGAGCTACAATATTTTATGGAATCACGCCATGCTATTTTTCTTTATGGAGTAAGATGTGGTAAGCTAACAATGCTTTTGGGATCTGAGAAATCCCTTCCTCATTATCATGAATGGAGCAATGGAGCTCTGCCATAAAGTCTCCTTAGGACGGCACCACATTACATAAGTGTGGCTGTTTGAAAACAGAAAATGGCTGGAGGTCTAGTTTTTTCTTTACCTGCTCTACAGTTTGATGGAAATTAGAGAAAGTTATTTTATTGAGCTTGTCTAAAAACAGTGTCCAGTCCTTTGCTTCTAAATGTGATAGTTTGGAACAGAAAATCAAAGTGAATCAAAGAGGGGAAAACGGCTCCACAACTATAGTTATCTGGGGTATTGTGGCCATTTCTCATGTAATACAGGTGACTTATAACAATAACTCTGTAGTCAATAATAAATTGATTGGTGGCATGAACTATCAGTTCTGGACTCACGAATGCTCAAACTCCTGCTTAGGTAATCACACTGTCTTCCGATTTAAGAAGCTGAAAGTGTTTATTTGCTTTACACAGCTGCTTGTTTAGCAAACATAAACCCGGGGATATTAATTAAAAACTGCAACTTTTATATATGAACCCCCTAAATTGATTTCTCCTGATAATTTGTTTAATATTCATAGCTGGATGTATGAAGCAAGGCCAAGGAACAGTATTATCCCTCAGGTTATATGAATAGAGTAAACCCTTGATTTAAAGGTCCATTCTGGAAGCTCAATTAAATTTGAATGCAGCTTTTTCTAATCACATGAAACATTTTTCTCCATGCCAGAGCCTTATTTATTGATACAACGAACGTGAAATACAGCAGAGTATAGTTCAATATTCAATATCACCGGCAGCTCAATACTACTTAATGCAGAATGAGCAAAATTTTAGCAGCCAATGACGTAAAATGAATTTGGTTTTATTTCTGCCAGGATAATAACGCCGGCTGACTTACCGGCCCCACGGCGATGTTGCTGAAGGGCCGGGCAGACTCGGACCCTTCAGATGGCGGCCGCCATCTTGTTTTCGGCCGAAATCTCGCGAGACGAGATTTCGGCCGGGAATGCCCTGCCCACGTGGCTGGGCATGACGCCAGGTCTGGGCGGGGCCTGCTGGCCCTATTTAAGGGGCAGCAGGCCGGGAAACAGCCTTTTCGCCCGGACCTGGTTGCCTGAGCAGACACCCACCCGCCCTTCCCTATTTTGCAGTGTGCCTAGGGGTCGCCTGAGGGGGCCGAATGGGAATTTTTTGCAGCTTCGCCCATTAGGCCAGGCTGTTTTTTCGCCCATTCCACACTGGGGAGATGGATGTGCGGTTAGGGGGTGTTCGCATTTAATTAGGTTAATTGGCTTACCTCTGGTCATTGGGTAGGCAGGTTAGGGGCGGAAATCTGGGTGGTTTCAGCAACTGCGCGTTCTCCCTTGGGCATCTTTGGGGATGATTGACAGGTTCTCTCCAAGACCATGGTGGGTGCTACCTGCGCTCTTGGGGGGAACCTGTCTTTGGGTCCCGCTATTGAAGTCCCAGGGTAGGGGTGAGCCGGCGGGACCCCCCTCATGCGAGTGTATGGCAGGGTCTCAGGTGAGGGAGAGGTCCCTCACCTGGACCAGCATCGATTACGCCCATAGTTGCCCAGGAATGTTGACCTTTTACGTCATTTCCGCCCTGGAAGTGTTTGTTTGACCCTGCAGGTCCATTTGGTTCCGGGTCATAGTTAAGTATGTTGATTATGCAAATTTATGCTAATTTATGCTAATTTAATTAATAAATTATGCAAATTTATTATAATAAAAATGACCCAAGTTTAAATCCAGCTCTTGTGTCCGAGTCGTTACTCCGTCTCTTCTGCAATACCCCATAGCAACACTTAGAATAATAGCCCTCCTGCCATCAGCCCCAAACACATAAAGCCTATTTCTGGCATCTGCTATAGTTTTAGAAACATAGAAACACAGAAGACTGACGGCACAAAAAGACCTCATGGTCCATCTAGTCTGCCCTTATACTATTTTCTGTATTTTATCTTAGGATGGATCTATGTTTATCCCAGGCATGTTTAAATTCAGTTACTGTGGATTTATCTACCATGTCTGCTGGAAGTTTGTTCCAAGGATCTACTATTCTTTCAGTAAAATAATATTTTCTCATGTTGCTTTTGATCTTTCCCCCAACTAACTTCAGATTGTGTCCCCATGTATTTCCCACCTCAGAATGTTAGGAAATTCTGATATTAAAACATAATGGTGCTAGTCAGCATCATTGGACAACATTGGCCTGGTGGTTTTAAGACATACTGTATGTGGAGTGTAAGTACTAGCTAATGCATGTTCCTCCTTATGATTTATAGCACATACAAATAGTCCTTGACTTACAACCACAACAGGGGCCAGGATTTCCATTGACTAGGAAGATGGCTGTTAAGCGAGTTGCACCTGATTTTATGACCTTTTTGCCACAGCTGTTTTATTTCTTTGTAACCCACCTATATTATTCTTATGAATGACTCAAGGAAACAAATATATGCAATACACTTTCCCCCTCCTATTTTCCCCACAACAACCCTATGAGATGAGTTGGGGAGGGAGGAGAAAGAGAGGGAGGGAGGGGGAGAGAGTGACCGGCCATCCCAAAGTTACCCAGCTGGCTTTCATGGCTGAGGTGGGACTAGAACTCACACACTCCTGTTTTCTAGTCTGCTACCATAGCCATTAGACCAAGCTGGCTCAGTTATTAAGCAAATAATTGTAAATGTTAAGTGAATCAGAGCTATGAAATGAATCTAGCTTCCCCCATTGACTGTGCAACCATAATAAATACATACCAGTTGCCAAGTGGCTGGATTTCATCACATGATCTGCAGTGGTACTAAGAATGAGGATTAGTTCTTAGTCAATTTTTTCGATCTGTTGTAACTTTGAACAGTCACTGAATGGATGAATGGTTGTAAATCAAGGGCTGTATATCACCGACTGAAATACTGTATTCACAAATTAATTACTCTGGAGGGACATACCAGTTTAGATTATGCCAAAGCAGGGTGTTCAGTGCAAATCTATCTTTAAGCAGTTTATACTTTATTCACTGACAATCATTTCTAAAATAAATTCGTTTTTAATGTTGTGATTCTTCTTTATTTTAGGATCTAGGGTTATCTTTCATTGTCTAGAATTATTCTTTAAATGCTAAGTAAATCCTAAGTAATGTTCCTTTACTCATTATCCACTAAGAGACAGTGTGCTATACGGAAAGGGTCTTGAGTTTATCAAAAATACTCGGCATTCTAACTAGATTGATAGTTTGCAAATAAATTATTTGGAAGGGGTACCATTAAAAACTAAAGCTCAGAACGAGTTGCTTGAATTTTATCTTAACTTTCCTAATACATTTCATTTATTTATAATTTCAGAATTCTTTTTTCCCATCTTGTTTTTTTTTCCATTTTGTGTTTTTGTATTATTTGTTTTTATCACTTTTATCACTTTCTAAACCACTTGGAGATACTGGGAGTCTAGTAGCATATAAATTTAATAAATTATTATTATTTATTGTAATTTTTCTGATTATTGTGATCCACTCAAGTTGTCTGGGAATTGGGCAGCATACAGGTTTAATAAATTATCATTATTCTTGTTATTATTATGCAAATTCAGTGTTTTCTCTTTTATTCTTCCGGCTAGTAATCTTGAAGAAGTTTGGGGTTTTATGTTACTGTTTCTGAATAGGCAGCATGGAAAAGCATGATAGAAGAGAATAGGGAGAAATAAACATATGTGAGAAGAAAAGCTTTTAATATAAAAATACCAAATTAAATCGGGGTTAGAAAGATAATTTTTGTTTTTTATCTGAATTAGAAACTATAATTTATTTATTTTTGCATTGGAAAAGAATGTAATATGACAGTGCAAAGAAAACATTCTCTAGAAATATAGTAGATTTGTTGTGGCGATCTCGCAATCTCTCAGTTTCTAAATGTTGCAAAGTTCTGTCTTCTTAGTTATGATTTGAGGTTGTTTTCCTAAGAATGGATGAAAACCTAATATTGGACAAAGGTGTGATATTTCCACATTTGTGTCCGTATCAAAGTCAGATGTCTTCATGTTAATATAGTACCACAGAAATTTCATCCACTGACAGTGTGATTGTGCTGTGCCATCATATTTGAACCAGTCTCACTTTGACCTAACATACTATCCTATTCCTTGTAGTCAGTGTTTTAAAGTCTTGTTATTTACACAGCAATTTGGAACGTATTTTGGTCATGATGTCAATTTTTGAAGACCATAACATGGATGAGCCATGCAAAACATAATTTTATTTTATTTTTTCATTTTAGGAAAATGCAGAGAAGAATTTCCGAAACTCTAGCCACTAATATAACGTAATTGACAAGGGAAAACTGCTCTATTTCTAGAAGTAAAATACATTTTAAGTGGTATGTGTGTGAGAAGAGAAAGCAAGATTGAGTTGATGGCCAAATTATCTTTCATTTCTTTGAGATTTTACATATTTTTACCATTACTTCAAAACAGTCTGGACCTCTCATGTATTTAGTGTTTAAACAACATTCAGAAAACCAGCTTTTCAATAACAGAGTGTTGGGAAGAGGGAAGAAAAGACTGTTTTTAATAGCTTTCTCCTTGGTATTTGACACACTTGATGACCAAAAGAAAGAAAGCACAAAATCTCTTGCAGCTGCCAATGTTTTGGCAATTATTAATGTCAAAACTACATTAATAATGACCTTAAATGACCACTTGTTAGCTCATCCAACCAGACCTTCGGAGTGAAGCACTCGTTTCTCAAAATCACAAATATACAAAGTTGAGATTTAAACCTGATCCAATTACAAAGATGGTACATCATTCAAAAAGTTGATATAAATAGAAGAGAGGGATATGAAGGATATGAACTGACAATAAAAAAAGCAATAAAAAGAGGAAGTGAAGGAAAAAAGAATAAACGAAGGAAAGCTTACGCTGATTTTTTGGGGTCAGTTACATGTACATGTTCCTGTTTATACACTATTGTTCTAAATCTTCTCCATTTTTAAGACCACATCTCTTTTAACTAGCGATACAAAGGACCCTCAGAACTTTAGAAATTATTTTGTAATCTGTCCAAGGTGAAAGCTATCAGTGATATCCTTTTTGAACAGAACTTTTCAGAAATTCATTTTTGAATGATCTGTGCTATACTTATTCAATTCAATTCAAACTTTTATTGTAAAAGAATAGAGTAGAATAGAATTTTTATTGGCCAAGTGTGATTGGACACACAAGGAATTTTTCTTGGTGCATATGCTCTCAGTGTACATAAAATAAAATATACATTTGTCAAGTACCATGTGTGTACAATGAGATTGTCTGAGCCTCTCTTTGTGCACCCACTCCACCCCAATACAACTCAGTGAAAGACAAAAATATCCCTGACCCAGTGAATCCTACTAACGAACACACAATCCTACTGCTCTGTTGTGGTTCCGTCTGAGGCCCCTCCGGGAACGGCTGACCTTCTGTCGGTTTCCAGCTCAGAGGGAGAGGCTGAGGAACAGGAGGTGCAGACAGACGAGGAGGAATCCCAGGCTGAAGAAGAGGGAGGACAGCCAGAGTCCCACCAGGGGGAGCTCTCCTCAGCAAGCAGCCTGGATTCCTTAGAGGAAAGTGCACAAGCCATAATTGATCTGCGACAACGAAGAGCTAATCAGAGACGGAGTCAATTGGCTAAATACTTTCAGCATTAAAGTGGCAGCAGCTGGGTTTGGGTGTGGTGCTCTTGGGAAAGGCTAAAAGGCAGACCCACCCTTCCTGGCTTGTGGAGTTTTATCTTTGAGAGTCGTGGGACCTGACTGTGAACTTTGGTGTCTTGGAATTCTGGTTTGTGCCTTTGACTATTGAAACCTTGGGGGGGTGTGCCAGCAAGAAGCTTGCTGTATTGTCTGGACATCAGGACCCTGCTGTACTGTATTATATCCTGTCTGTTGGGAAGAACAGGTTTTCCTCTGTGCTTATTTTTTTCAGTTATAAAATACTTTTGGCTTTTACCAGAGTGTCTGGCTGTTTTTTCCAGTTGGTGTTGAGGTCTGGGGGAACCCAGACAGAACATGCTCCATGTGAACTTATTGCAAATTGAGCCAGTCCCGCAAGTCAATAGTACTATGTTGTTGTAAAGTTATTTTTCATTCAGAAGTCTGACAGCCCCAGATAAAAACTGTTCTTCAGCCTTTTTGTGCAGCTGCCTATGTTTCTATATCTTCTTCCTGAAGTGCTGACCAGGGTGTGAATCGGTCCTGAGGATTTTCCTCACTCTTCTATGGCAGCGAGCCCTAGCAATGTCATCTAGTGATACCAGGGGACAGCGCTTGGTGCTCTGCTCATCACCCTGATCGGTAGAATCTCTGTGGTGATCAGACATTTTTGATGAAGGAAGTTAAATTTTGAGGTTTATGGAGGGCAAGGCCTAGTTACCTCGGAATGACATATTCATATCACTGGTCTTGTTACTATGGTCTTTTAAGTCAATCCTAACTCTGGATGACCACAGGAATAAACCCAGGTAATTTTCTTGGCAATGTTTTCTGAATGTGACATGCCAGTACCTTCTTCCTTTGGTGGGAAAGAATCACTGGCCCATATCAGGGAAGATTATTCACAGTTCCCCAGCGTTGAAATCAATGCTTTTAACCACTATAACATATTGACGATATGAGTTTTATTCAGTGGTGGTTTGCGGATCGTTTTGCTGCCGGTTTGCTCAGGACAGCGCCAGATGTGTGCCCCCACTTCTCAAGCACATGAACCCCCCACAGCAATTAAAAAATCCAAAATGGTGGTGCCCACGGACCAGTACCAACAGAACTGGCTCCTGACATCATCACCACTTTATTAATGGTTGTAAAAAACTGGTTAGAACCAGTAGAAACCTACTTCTGGTTTTACTTCTGTACTATTGACTGCTGTAGCATTCCATACATATTTGGGAAGCACATTCCATGCTTCCATAGAGATTTGTGGTTCTACCATATCCAAGTTTATTTTTATTTATTTATTTTATTTATTTGTTTTGTCAAGTACATATTGGAGGCATGTAAAGTTATAAAAATATTCCTATACATGATACTATTTTTATTTATTTATTTATTTATTTGTTTATTTATTTATTTATTCATTCATTCACTCATTTATTTATTAGATTTTTATGCTGCCCTTTCTCCTTAGACTCAGGGCGGCTTACAACATGTTAGCAATAGCACTTTTTAACAGAGCCAGCATATTGCCCCCACAATCCAGGTCCTCATTTTACCCACCTTGGAAGGATGGAAGGCTGGGTCAACCTTGAGCCGATGATGAGATTTGAACCGCTGATCTACAGATCTACAGTCAGCTTCAGTGGCCTGCAGTACAGTACTCTACCTGCTGCTACACTCCGGCTCATATCATACTAGTAAAAAATAAGAAGAAACATTAGATATAATAATATTAATATACATGATACTGGTAAAAAAATAAAAAGAAACATTAGGACAGAGGACAGAAGGAACGCTGGTGCACTTATGCATGCCCCTTACTGACCTCTTAGGAATCGGGAGAGGTCAACAGTAGATAGTAAAGCTTTGGGGGTTAGGAGATGATACTACAGAGTCTGGTAGTGAGTTTCATGCATTAACTACTTGCATCAACACACACACAAATAACTCTCCCCCTTTCAGTTCAACCTAGACACACATTTAGAAAGGCTCAATTGAGAGGCAGTTAAAATAGCAAGCAGCACTGGCCCAAATGGAAAGAAGTTCTTCATGTGAGATTTCTTTCTGGCTTCATCCATTACTGCCATGGCATCTGGGTTGCCTTCAGTTGGGGCTTTTTATTCACATTAAACTAACAGCCTCATTCAAGATATCCAGACATGTGTTTAAAAGTGTCCAGGATGACAAGAAATTTGCAAAGTAGATAACAGAATGAAGTCAGAGAATTCCCCTAATGTACATAGAGAACACATTCCCATTTCAGCCCAGGACTGCTCTGTTGTCTCAGCTGCCTGTGAGCTGGGACATTTTTTTTAACACATAATCAATGGTCTTCCAGGAGACTACTCAGCATGTATCAAAAGCAATTCCTGCTTTTCTTTGCCAGGCAGTTCTCTTACCAACCCTGGCAAAAGAAACCAAAGGGAAAAGAGTGGTTTAGCTGACAGTTTTCTGATTCCACAGATCAGTTTTGTGCGATGAGAGAACTAGCATTAAACTAGCAACTAGCATTGCTTCTTGGACCATGGACTGAGTTTCCAGTGATTCTTCAAACATCAACTGGAAGAGAGAGAATGGGGACCTATTGGAGTAAAGGCATCAGTGAAGGGCTACCAAAATTTTTACTACCACATTGTGGACATGGCTTATGCACGACGCCCTGCATTTTTTTTCAACATCTTTCAGTGCAAATTGGGTGCTCTGGGGTGGAGCTCCATTTTCACTACCCCACTGTGTTCCCTCCTGTCCGGGCGGTAGCCCACCCCTGATAGGAGTGTGTCTTTACCCCTGCATCTCTTCTAGAGGCACAGATTCAAATAATTGCAACGTAGACATTTCTGCTGTGTGTGGGAGAAAATTACTTGACTTGGAATGAAAAAAGAATAAATCATTTAAAACTAGATGACTGTTCACCGGAAGCTAAAAATGAAATATTTTGGACACTTAATGAGAAGACAGGAGACCCCGATGCTTGGAAGAATTGAAGGCAATCAGTAAGTGACTGACAGAAGATAAGCTGACTATATACCTGTTCTGTCTGGGTTCCCCCAGACCTCAACACCAACTGGAAAAAACAGCCAGACACTCTGGTAAAAGCCAAAAGTATTTTATAACTGGAAAAAATAAGCACAGAGGAAAACCTGTTCTTCCCAACAGACAGGATATAATACGGTACAGCAGGGTCCTGATGTCCAGACAATACAGCAAGCTTCTTGCTGGCACCCCCCCCCCCCCAAGGTTTCAATAGTCAAAGGCACAAACCAGGATTCCAAGACGCCAAAGTTCACAGTCAGGTCCCACGACTCTCAAAGATAAAACTCCACAAGCCAGGAAGGGTGGGTCTGCCTTTTAGCCTTTCCCAAGAGCACCACACCCAAACCCAGCTGTTGCCACTTTAATGCTGAAAGTATTTAGCCAATTGATTCCGTCTCTGAGTAGCTCTTCGTTGTCGCAGATCAATTATGGCTTGTGCACTTTCCTCTAAGGAATCCAGGCTGCTTGCTGGGGAGAGCTCCCCCTGGTGGGACTCTGGCTGTCCTCCCTCTTCTTCAGCCTGGGATTCCTCCTCCTCGTCTGTCTGCACCTCCTGTTCCTCAGCCTCTCCCTCTGAGCTGGAAACCGACAGAAGGTCAGCCGTTCCCGGAGGGGCCTCAGACGGAACCACAACAATACCATCACTCATGATTGTAAGAACTCAAAGAAACACTTATTGACAAATTATCCTTGCAAAATGGTGAATCTGAAGAATCTGAAGTGACTATAAGACTATACAAAAGGCTAATCTTGAGAGGTTAAGTTATTAAAAATATATACAGCTAGTTAAGGTAAGACAGGGGTGTCAAACTCAATTTAATTGAGGGCCACATCAGGGTTGTGTTTGACCTTGGAAGGCCAGGGTGTATGTGGCCAGAGATGGGCATGGCCATGGTGGGCGTTTGACACAGGCTCCCTTATCTTCTTTCTTTCTTACCCTGGAACTGTGGTATCTCTTTTACCAGATATTATGAGCAAACATTTATTACGTATTCTTCATACTCCACTAAACTTTTTATTTCTAAATTTATGCCTCATTGTTTCATAGTAAATTGTTTTTCTAGGCAGAAAAAAACTATTTATACTATTGTATTTTTATTATTCAACTAATAATAAAAATACAATAGCACAAATAACATGATAATATAAGATCTGACAGCAGAGGTAAATTTTTAGGATAGTAAATAGAAATGGCTGTCAATTATAGATTGTTGATTGTAGATTAAATGGATTTACAGTATGTAAAACCTGACATTAAACTTTAGTATTAACATAGGACGTTGCTTGTTTTCTATCCAGATCAGGCACTTACTTGAGGCCACATAATTGTAATCCAGTCCAATCCAGTCTGGCAGTACTCTATGGGGCTCTGGGAGGCCCCTGCAAAGCCTCTAGCAGCACTTTGATGGCTGAAAATAGGCATCATGGAGACCCTGTAAGGCAGTGGTGGGTTGCTATCAGTTTGCCCTGGATCAGGCAAACTGGTAGTGGTGGTGGGAGGCTCTGCCCACCCACCCGGATGTCTGTGCATGCACAGAAGCACCACGCACATGCACGCCCACTCCCAATAGTGAGCTGGTAGCAAAGGTAATTGAAACCCACAACTGATGTGAGGCCTCTGCGTGGCTCATTTTTGGCCAGCAGAGTGATGCCAACGTACTGGATTGGACTGGATTACAACTATGTGGCCTCAAGCAAGTGCCTGATCTGGATAGAAAACAAGCAACATCCTATGTAGGTCCATTTAATCTACAATCAACAATCTATAATTGACAGCCATTTCTATTTATGAGTATCTATGGGTTTTGCATATTGCAAGGAGATAATATTCAGTAGTGGATCAGCCAGACGCTTCCCTAATTCACTATGATTTAAGAAGTGGGAGGATATACAGTATAATCAGATTTGCAAGATCTGATTATACTGTATAGACAATCCCAATTAAAATAATTCTATTTTGTGGAGCTAATGTCCTGGTATGGTCTGCCTAGTGGGTAGGTCTGGACTTGCAATTGGACATGGAGCTGTACTGCTTAAAGCCTAGTTCTGCGTTAATTTAACCAGTTTAGGGGAAAAAACCTAAAATTTTAAAACAGAACTATACAGAAAAAACAATAAAAACATGCATATATTCCTTCATTAACTTTTTGAGATATGTATAAAAATAGAACATCACCTCTTTGATATACATATATATATGTAGATTGTTCTGAGTTCGGGTTTTGCCCCGTGTAATATTTTACATGTCTATGTGACGTTTCGTTGAAATCACATTCACCATCATCAGGCTGAAGTTGTAAGCTTACACGGGGCAAAACCCGAACTCAGAACAATCTACATACAAATACCCGTGAAAATCTAGCGACGTTTTGATGAGGTCCCACTCATCATCTTCAGGCTGGTGTTTCTGTCCTTGTTCTAAGGCGAACACCAGAAATTTCCTTGTTCTAAGGCGAACACCAGAAATCGCCAGAAATTTCCAAATCCTACAAGGGAAGAAACCCGAATATACCAAGACCGTCATACCTGTACCCATCGATGAGGTCCCACTCGTCATCTTCAGGCTGGTGTTTCTGTCCTTGACGTCAATGACCCCAGGTGTTACTCCACTGACTCACCAGGAAGTTTCTACACAGCAGGCAATTGCTGAGCCATCAAACCATACCCAGCCACTAGTATTTATAGAAGGAAGGCAGCTCAGGTCTCGCTGTGTTCGCCCTAGAACAAGGACAGAAACACCAGCCTGAAGATAACGAGTGGAACCTCGTCGAAACGTCGCCAGAAATTTCCAAATCCTACACGGGAAGAAACCCGAATATACCAAGACCATCATACCTGTACCCGTGAAAATCTATGAAAACATATATATATACATACATACATACATACATACATACATACATACATAAATACATACATACATATATATTCATTTTTGCCTAATTGTTCTGCACATGTACTGTGGACAGTTAATAATAATAAATTATGAATATACTTAATAAAAAATAATGAGTTTTCTTGCCTGTAGTTTTCTGTTAAGAAGATGTAGAGACAATAGCATGTAGAGACAAAGTGCTTATTTTCTAAAATAGGCTTTGTTTTTATTGGACGGTTAATTTCCAGGAAGCCTAGAGCAGCATAATGATATGAATTTGCGTTTAATGTATTTATGGCATTAGTTACAAATCAGACTTTGGCATCTCAAGTTTAGTATTATTTGTGCATTTTTCCTCACTGACTTAATTGCCTTTTCATTCAAGTGTGCACAGCTGAAATCATAAGATTAAAAATTATAGCCAGACTTGCAACAAGGCAAATAACTCCCGAAATTAGAAGGACAAACAATCCTGCACCAAGAATGCATTTTCAATGCCATAGGAAAAAAAAAAGTGATGAATCATAGATTTTGTATTGTTGCTTTAATAGTTGGACTTTTTTAAAAACAAATCATTATCTCCTATACATCCGTGCACAGGGGAGACTAGAGTTAGACTGCGAGGTTAAAATATGCTATACCAACTGTTAAAACACAAATGTAATTAGACAGCCCAATCTACAGCAAATATATATGTATATACTTGAACATCAGCTCATTATAACTGATGATATTAAGATAACAATGTGAGCTGAGCTTTTTGTATACCATTTCGTTCGAGTTCACAGCTAAGAATATAAATAATCTGCCTTTGAGACCTCTCTGTAATGGCTCATTCACACATATGTGAACACATTTGCTGTTAGAGTCAGTAAACGCCAAATGCCAACAGAATGACATAAACCTTTAACCTTATTGTATGTAACAAGAGCTGAACAGGAGGCGATCTGTTGGCATGCGTATAGTAAATATGTTTAACAGAACACTTAGCTCTGGAATTATCGCTCACTTTTCACTATAAACATACTGTAACAAATTTCATAACAGTTAAACGTGAAGACTGTTCTCAAATATTATTT
Organism: Erythrolamprus reginae; assembly: GCF_031021105.1. Classification (NCBI taxonomy): domain Eukaryota; kingdom Metazoa; phylum Chordata; class Lepidosauria; order Squamata; family Dipsadidae; genus Erythrolamprus; species Erythrolamprus reginae. Next base: position 282,371,756 of record NC_091950.1, read on the forward strand.
GTATGCTTTGGAGTACTCTCCAAAGTCTTTCAGTACAATATCTTGTTTCAGTGCTAACAGCCTTTCTCTTTACAGCCTATTATTCACATTCTATCTACCATCACTCATAAAATTAATTTATCATGGAAAGCCAAATTGTTACTTCAGTCTCTTGGATTGCCATCCTAATTATCTAAAAATATGGCACATGGAACTTCATCTGCTAGTTGTGCGCTATGAAGCTAAATGGGTGGAATTCTAATTCTGTAGCATATCAAAGTGAACTATTGTTTTTAAATATATGTAAGTGTAACACTTTCCTTTTGATGAACCCAAATAACTATGCTGCAGGATTAATGGCTGTTATGACCATGTGATTTATTCAAATCCTTCTACATACTGTGAAAATATGCATTTTGATATTCCTGAATAATGAACCTAGTTATATTGGATATACAGCGTTCCCTAGATTTTCACGGGTTCAAACTTCGCGAATGGCCTATACCACGGTTTTTCAAAAAATATTAATTAAAAAATACTTCGTGTTTTTTTTCTATACCACAGTTTTCCCCACCCGATGACATCATACGTCATCATCAAACTAATAATTTTTGCAAATAAATAACAAAAAAAAATATTGTTAATAAATAATTATGTTTATAAATATCAGGATCACTAAGTGTCTTATTCAATGGTGAGTACCAGTAATAATGGTGAGTAAATGGTTGTTAAGGGAATGGAAAATGGTAATTTAGGAGTTTAAAGTGTTAAGGGATGGCTTGTGATACTGTTCATAGCCAAAAATGGTGTTTTTACTTCCGCATCTCTACTTCGTGGAAATTCAACTTTCGCAGGCAGTCTCGGAACGCATCCCCTGCGAAAATCGAGGGAACACTGTATATCACTGGTTAGAATGCAATACTGCAGGCTACTTCTGTTGACTGCCAGCTACCAGTAGTTCGGCAGTTCAATTCCTACAAGCTCAAGGTTGACTCACCCTTCCATCCTTCTGAAGTCAGTAAAATGAGGACCCAGATTGTTGGGGCAATATGCTGACTCTGTAAATCACTTAGAGAGGGCTGCAAAGCACTGTGAAGCGGTGTGTAAATCTAATTGCTATTGCTATTGCTCTTATAGGACTAACAGAGTTTTCTCAACTGGGTACCAGCCAAAGTTAACAATGTAGGCATTTGTAGGCTTCATGTTGGGGAACCCTCATCAAATAGAATACAGTACTCACTACTCCTTAACTTCTAGCTTAAGAGAAGAAGAAGGAAAATTTGTCACAGCTCTCCATCTGAGGGTGCACTTTGATCTTAATCTTTAACAGTATTTCTTGTCCTTTTTCCTGGCCAACTTTTCACCAAGCATAGTTCATATAATTTCTGCAATATGTCATTGTAACCCAGCTGGGTATAGTTAGATCAATTGATTTCCCCTCTCCACTTCTCTATAATTAGAATCTTCCTGTTGTCAAGACATCCAACAATAATTCTCTGCCGTCAAGATGTTTTAAGGATTTGTGCCAGGACCTATTCTATTGAATTACTTGGATGTGGTTAATCTACACAGAAACACTTTGAAGAAATACAATTCGATTATTTGCCCCTTAAGTAGTTTCCCATCTGTAATTTTAGTTATATGTTGATTGACGTAGGGTTTTTTATTTGACAATGTTATGATTTCATTATTGATCCTGACATAGGTCAAGTGTAACCTGTATTTTTCATTCAGCATTCCATATTCAGCATTATCATTTATTGATGGTTCCTCATTCATGAATACCACAAAACATTACTCCAAAAACAACCAAAGGTTCAATTTGGGACAACATTTAAATTCCAAAGGTGCGTTTTGGACAACCATGACCTGGATGACTGAGAATCTCCATAAATATTCAACTTTAAATCATTTTTCATCAGCATGGCTGGTGGACATTCCAGGATATTTCCTTAGTATGAAGATGGGGATGTAGCATCCTCTATTTTATTTTCACATCTTTATGATAATATTTTAACTGAATATTAAAGTAAAATAAATATAAATAAATAAATAAATAAATAGTGAAGGCATTTATTGATATCATATGACCTATATTATTCTAATTAGTAATTGACAATTCAGTGTGGAATTCAGTCCATGAAAATATCCATCTCTTATGATAGATTTACTAAAGAATGTTGGACTTAAGACAGATACAGAAGCATTCCTTCCTCTAGAACTACAAGGACAAAGTTTAATCACAATTTAAAAGTATGCTGCCATAGCTACCATTCCAAGAGCCCACATTTTTGTGTTTAGTATTTGCATGATGAAACAGGCGTTGGGATGAATCATTATTCATAACCTTTTGCACTAAGATCACTGGTTCAACTCACATTGAGTATAAGAATAGAATCTTATTTTTAGAATGTAAAAAGTTCTAAATCTGATGTTCCTCTCTGCTGTTTTTTAAAAATTAGATCTAAGTCTGTAATTCTATGCATTCTCACTTAGAAGCATATATAATTAATTGCAGAAAATCAGCTTACAAATATGCTTGAATTCCAATGGATTGGTTATTTTATATCCTATTAGTATCATTTAGATTACGGAACATAATAAGGTTACATGGCTTAAGAATTAAGCAGAAATGTGTAAAAACTATCCCCCAGACCTCAGAAATTGTTTGATATATTAAATATAAAAGTATAGCTTAGCCAGCTAGCAATTACATTGATTAATTATTTTAATTATTTTTAAAAGTATTTTATTGAAATTTATTATCATATTATTTTAATATATCTTTGGTGGTCCTTTCAGCTTCTTCTGTTGAGCCACTAATTGTACAGATAAAAAAAGCTGCAGTGAAAGCCAACTTCAAATCTTCCTTCCTAATTCCATTCTCCCTTTGCTTACCTTGCTGCAGGGAATTTTTGCCTATGAATATAGGTGTCTATCTCTTTATCTCTTAAGTGATGATATCTTTTGTGGCTATTAAGGAAGGTGAGGGCTGCTTTCTCCCTCTAAAAAAACATGTTTCTCCATTTGTCATTAGGGGAAATATATTCTTCCTTTTAAATATTTCGCAAAAAAATTCATTCTTCTAGGAGAGGGGTGGGTCCTAACTTTCTACAATTGGTGCCATTGTTACTATACCATATTATCATGAGAGAAAACTAAAACAAATTGGAAGGAGGATCCACTTATTATCAGTGAGCAATCGTGTGCCTTGCCCACTCTGAAGCAATGCAAGAAGTGCTTTTTCAAGAGGCAAATTGGACTTTCTGGAAATCAAGGGAGTCCAAGCAACTATTTGAAAATGTATCTTGGCCGGTCACATGATCTTTAAGCCACCCCCAGTCACATGATTGTCCCACCCGGTCACATGACCTTTAAGCCACCCTCAGTCACATGATTGTCAAGCCACTCCCATATGGTCACCACTCCTACCCGGTCACATGACCATCAAGCCACACCCATAAAATAAGCCACTTGGCCAATAAAATTCTATTCTATTCTTAAAGAAAAACAAGGCCCAGTGCAATTCACTTGTCCCTATCTTGAGTTATTGAGTTGTCCTGGGAAAATTGGCCAGGATTAGTTGGCCAGCATGAGTCAGCTGGGACAAGATGACTGGAGTGAGTTGGTCATGGCAAGTTGTCCTAGATCTTCTTGGCAGTACTGGGTTCTAAAACCCATTGCTACCAGTTCGCACATGTGCCTCCCACCCCCACCACTACTGGTTTGCCAAACTGGGCTGAACCAGGAGCAATCCACCTACTTGGTCTTGCTTTAAAAGATACCATTGACAGTGTATCCTCTAGTACTTAGTGTAAAATATTCAATCATATTGTGCAACTTATCCAAACTATTTGCATTGACAATAACACATTTTATTTCACCTCAAAATTCAGTATTTGAAACCTGGCAACAGAAATTGGATGGTTGTGAACTTTTCTATTTAGCTTAATGACTGTTGGTGTCTGTTATAAAGTTGATAAATTGTTACATACGGTATCCTATAAAGCTTCAATAAAAAGAGAAGTTTATGGTGAACTTCAAAGCATTGTAGATGATAGTTTTGTTTGTTTGTTTACTTTTTATTTATTTAATTTTAAAGCTACCTGAATCCATAGTGAGTAGAAGAAAACAAAGTACAGCAAGAAAAAAAAAAGACAAGTGACCAGAGACAGAACCTCCCAAAGCCCAAAAACTTTCAGTCATAATCCTAGCTCAGGGTCTAGGAAAACAACCAGAGTTGAAGTAACAGACATAAATTGTAAAAGATCAAAGGGTGGGAGCAGTAAGAATGTCTGGAAAGATTATCATTCTACAGGAATAGTATCTTCCCAGGGAATCTCAAGGAACCTTGGAATATGACTACTCTTGCTCACCTTACTGGATGGATAGAAGCCTACAGAGACATGTGGTTCCTCAAATAACTAGGTCGCATGCCATGAAGGGCTTCATGAGGGCTTCTTGAATTGCATCCAGAAGTACAGTACATTAGCAGCCACTGTGGAGATACATACATGTCTTCTGCCTCACATATCCCAATGACCAGTCAGAGCCCACGGAGTCGGACTTCTCCAGGTCCCATCAGCCAAACAATATTGGCTGGCAGGCCCTAGGGGAAGAGCCTTCTCTGTGGCAGCTCTGACCCTGTGGAACCAACTCTCTCTGGAGATTCTCACTGCCCCTCTTCTCCTAGCCTTTTGGAAGGTTCTTAAATCCTACCATTGCTGGCAGGCCTGGGGCCGTTGAGCTTGACATACTGCTCTGGCTGATTGTAGGTTTGATAGTTGATGATTGGTATGATTGTGGCTGTATGTTTCCTTTTAAAAGTTGGGTTCTTTTAGTTGAGTTCTCTGGACTTAGGATGTTTTCTATTGTTTTATATATGTTGTAAGCCACCCCGAGTTTTCAGAGTGGGGCGGCATATACTTCTAAATGAATGAATGAATGAAAAACCAAACCAAACCAAACCAAACCAAACCAAACCAAACCAAAACAAAACAAAACAAAACAAAACAAAACAAACCCAAACAAACCCAAACCAAACCAACCAAACCAAACAAAACCAAACCAAAACAAAACAAAACAAAACAAAACAAAACAAAACAAACCCAAACAAACCCAAACCAAACCAAACGAACCAAACCAAACCAAACCAAACCAAACCAAACCAAAACAAAACAAAACAAACCCAAACAAACCCAAACCAAACCAAACAAACCAAACCAAACCAAACCAAACCAAACCAAAGCAACCAAAGCAACCAAAGCAACCAAAGCAACCAAAGCAAAGCAACCAAAGCAACCAAAGCAACCAAAGCAACCAAAGCAACCAAAGCAACCAAAGCAACCAAAGCAAGCAAAACAAGCAAAACAAACAAAACAAACAAAACAAAACAAAACCAACCAAACAAAACAACCAAGCCAAGCCAAGCCAAGCCAAGCCAAGCCAAGCCAAGCCAAGCCAAGCCAAGCCAAGCCAAACCAAACCAAACCAAACCAAACCAACCAAGCCAAGCCAAGCCAAACCAAACCAAACCAAACCAAAACAAAACAAACCAAAACAAAACAACAACAACAACAACAATAATAATAATAATAATTATTATTATTATTAATTAGATTTGTATGCCGCCCCTCTCCGAAGACTCGGGGCGGCTCACAACAAAATAAACAGTGTACAAATCTAATTTAAATAATACATATTCTGGACAAACCATAATTTCTGAGTGGTCTACAAGGACAACCCCATGTAAAGTAATTCAGTCTAAAGGGGACCAAGACCCCTCTGATTTTGGAACAGATAAACTCTCACAGAGGATTTCTTGGCCATGGCTGTCTCCTATTCTTCTCATTTATGCTCCCATGACCTTGTTCTGAAGAAAACCAAACTTTGTCTTTAGAATCCCCAAATTCATTAAGATTGTTGATGCATTTTGAAAAGAGCTTGAACATGTTTCTTCTTCATGAAACAATGAAGATGAGAAAGCATTGAATTAAATATTTTCTGACCACATGTGTCCTACTTGAAGCTATGGTTATTTGCAAAAGAATTTGGAATTGACAATGGAATATATATCCTATCAAGATATGTATACAGATTGCAGTGAGCTAGGGAAAAAAATTAACATAACAACAGAAAAACAAAACAAAACATAAGCAGCAAAGATAGAAAAATTGTTAGGAAAGGCTGGAGAATTCCAAGCTTGGAGCATTCAAGCAAATTTGCTTGCTTTTCATTATGGACTGCCAAGGAGAAGGTGTGGATGGAAATATGCTTTCATCCCCTCCCCCATTGTTAAAAGTGATTGTTTACTATTGTATGCAGAAGTAGAAGGAAATTTATTCAGATCTGTCGAAGAAGTTGCTTAAATGTTGACAGGGATTTATAGAAACCTAATTGAGCAACATGTTCTCCCATTCCTGATTTATTATTATTAGAACGACCATAAATTTGTTCTAGAATATAATTTATCCATGTCAGAAAAATTCATGCAATATAATTCTCTGGCATGAAGATCCTGTACAAGACCATCAGCTTTCAAAACAACCTTATGAGTGCTGGATTCCGCTCTTAAAAGACCGAAGGAGATCTCCCCCAGCATTTGAGCACTCTAAAAATACTTTGTTGGATTCAGAGGTGGGTTCCTACCAGATCTAACTGGTTCTTTAAAACCATTAGTAAACCAGTGATGACGTCCTGGAGTGGTTCTGTCGGTGCTGGTCCGTGGGTGACGGCATCCTAAATTTTGGTTCTGTGCACACGCAGGAGCTAATTTTTGATTAATTTCCATGAAGGGACGCACTTCCATCATGATGTGAATCAGTGAGGAAGGTAAGTAGGACCTACCCTGGTTAAATTGTGTCTGCACTTGAGAAATACAATTGACAGAAGTTCATAGATCTTTGCAGTGAATTCTGGCTGAACAGAAAATCTATTTCGTGCCTCTCAAATTCCTTCAGTAATGCTGTAACTTTGAGACTTTTCTACTTCAAGTAAGTAATTGTGCCCGTTGTTTTAATCCCTGAATATTATTGATCCACAATGATATTTTAGAGATACACATTGTATGTTACAAAGTAAGGATAAGTGTACTTCTTCGAAAAGTCTTTTTATTGGGTTGAAGCATTGGATATTAGTGAAATGTAACAGAGGTGATTAATAGCCACAAGGAATAACTTATGTGTCAAAAGACATTACTGTGGAGAAGGTGATGTTTCAGAAAGTGTTTGTCTTGGTACAGATCTACAGTTTGTCATAGTTCTGTGACTGATTCATAAGATTTATAATCGTTGTGTGTTAACACTTTTTTTTTACAGATGGGCAACAAGCAGAAATGTAATATCTGAAGCTTTTGCCATCACATAGATATATATGTGGGGAAATCTTGCATTTTGACTTGGGAAGCGTGGACTGGAAAGGAAAGGATTACTAGCCATTCTGGGACAGTATCTTTTTTCCCTTCACTTCAGGTTTTTATTATATGGTCAAGAAAAATATCATCCTGGCCTTTACAATACTTGATATTTGAGGGCCACAAATCTGGTTTTCTGAGATACAGGGACATGTCACAATCTTTCTTAGTTTGGTGACCTAAAAAAGTTGAACAACGTGGCACAAAAGCTATAATGCAATACATTCTGAGAACAGCACATTTTCATTCAATCATCTGTGGATAAATGGTAGTTTGTGCCCGTGATACATAGTTTTTTTTCCTGATTGGATTAGGGAGGGCCCCCTGCTGTCTCACTTTTTTTCATATATTCTTCCAGTTGAAAATTGTGAGAGGAGCTAATAGATTATGATAATCAATAGAATAGAATATATGTTGTTCAGGTTTGAACTGTGGAGTCCATTTAGCTGGCTTTCATGTCTAAGACAGGATTAGAACTACCGGTAACAATTTCCTGGTTTCTAACCTGTAACTTTAACCACTACACTGTATATTGTAGGTCAGGGGTGACAAACTGACACCATCATGGTGGTGTCATGTGACATATCGGGACTTGATTAAACCATCTGTGGGTGTGGCCAGCACATGGCGGATCCAGCCTATGGGTTGGGAGTTTGATGGCCCTGTTGTAGATTATTAATTTGGGGGGGGGGCTTCTGAATCTTTTGGTTCATTTGAGATATTTTGAAATACTTTAGCTGGTAATGCCGTGGGGTTGTAATAGTTGGTTGGTTGTTTCTAAGATGTTTCTTATAGTTTGTGTTTATTTGTTTATTGTATTGTATTGTATTGTATTGTATTTATATGCTGCTCATTCCAAAACGGACTCAGAGTGGCTAACAAGTAAGATAAATACAACAATAGTAAAAGAAAGAAATAGTAAAAAACAATCAGAATAAAATCAATAATATAATAAAACAATAATATCCTAAAAGAACCATATATACACTACTGTTAATCAAATTTGAGGTGTGCCGGAAAATCCAGGTCTTAATGACTTTCCGGAAGACTGGTAGAGTGGGGGCAGTTGATTCTATAGGGTCAAAATGGCCACAGAGAAAGCTCTTCCATGAGGTCCTGTCAACCGACATTGTTGGTTGTGCTATAATGGGTTGAGTGGTCAGACACTTTTTGATAAAATTGAGTTGGCATCCATTATGTGGGAAAATGTTATTTAAGCAGTCTGATTCCTTTTTTCTGATGTTCCTGGTTGCTATAGCACATCTGTATTCATCTAAACAATGTCCCTTTCTTGAGGGAGATTGGGTTGTTATTTTGGTTATGGAATTCTTGGTTAATGTGGATGATTTTGCAATAGATTTGCAGTTCTCATTTGCCATTGTTGCCTCTGCTGATGAAAATATCCAGGAAGATTGCTGTTTTTTCTGTCTTCCCTGATAAATTTTATTTCTTTGAAGATGTTGATTGTTTCATATGTAAGCCTGACTCTGGACAGCTTACAATTCAAAAAATATCTTACAATCACAATGCTAAAAACATTTTAAAACAATCAAAATATGATGTGTCATCTATATAATGGGTCCATAATTTTGGTTGTATGTGTGGGAGTGCTATAGTTTTCAGACACCTCATTACAGTCTTTGATATGAGTCCTGAGAATGGTGATTCCATGGAATTCCTCTGAATTGTTGATATATTTGTTCATTAAACTAAAAGTATGCATTGAGACAGAGATTGATGAAGTTCATGGTTCTGGGTATTTTGATCTGAAGTGTATTTGGCTAGGTTGGACATGTTGTGTAATACTGCTCCTAAGGATTTGTTATAAGAAGTCAAAATCCAACCGCCTCAACTTTAAGTCTCTTTGTAATAGTTACTTTGATCCTCTAGTAAAACCTGTTGCCACACATTAATCTTTCAACTACATGAACAGTAATGCTTTTCTAAGGAACTCCCAACAGCCATTTGTGGTTGGGACAATTTTATCCAAATGTTCCTTTCGAAAAAGAAGAAGAAATAACACTGCTATTTTCCACAGCAATCCCTATGTATCCACAACATGCCAAAAACATATTGAAAGTTTCAAAAGCATAAGAATACATGGCTCTAAGGAGCACAAATAGCAATAAAAGCAACAGCAAGATCACAAGAATCCAACATTCCAATAGTTTAAAAGGTTTTCCCCAAATTAATTCCATAATAAGACCCTCATTATGCATTAGATTCTGTAACCCCCTGATGTTGCACTGCTATCACAATCCTAGTAATGGCATTTTTTTAAACAAGGGTAAAGCAAGAGAGGCTCTTCATCTTACTATTGGCATTAATACTGTACCACTCTTGAAGGATCTTCTCTCTGATGGAGAGAGACATAGGCAGGAACCTTATTTTCCATCCCTGTTGTAGTTACTAGCAGGTTTGACCCATAGAGGAGAATAATTGCATCTTAGAGTTGAACTTTGAAACCCTTGTGCACTCCATGAACTTGGTTGTTTTCTTGCAGACATTTCATTAACAAACTAGGTAACTCTTAAATAATTGGGAAATGAAATGTCAGCAAAAAACCAGCCAAGCTTAGAGAGTACCAAGGATTCCACATAGTAGTTGCTCCGCTTGCCATCACAAGATATCATATTATAATAGTCAAATTAACAAAGATAAAACGAAAATTATAACCAAAAATATGACAAAAGAACAAAATGTCTGCAGAGAGGGGCGGCATACAAATCTAAATAATAAATAAATAAATAAATAAAATATACAACTTGAAAAAAACCTAAATCTACAAATAGTTAAAAAAATTAAATACCTTGGCATTTGGATTTCGGAAAACTGTAACACATTAAAAAAAGATAATTTCGATACATTAACGCAAGACATACAAAAAGACATGGATAAATGGACAAAACTAAATCTATCCTTAATGGGTAAGATTGCTGCAATCAAGTCAAATATACTCCCCAGGTACATATACTTATTTCAAGTAGCCCCAACCAAACTGAATCAAACATTCTTTGAACATCTCCATAAAATAATTCGAAGATTTATCTGGTCCAAAAAGAAAGCAAGAATCAAATTAAAAAACCTACAAGACCACAGATCTAGAGGAGGCTTTGGCCTCCCCAATTTTTTCTTTTATTATCAAGCAACTATTGTAACTAAAATCAGGGATTGGATAACTCTTCGAAATAAGCAACTGCTCATTCTAGAAGGATATGATCTACAAATGGGGTGGCATTCATTCTTAACAATGAACATAAACAAAATTCCAAATTATTTTAAAAAGCACAACATAAGAAATACTTTAATAACAACATGGTCTCAGATTAAAAAAAAGCACTATTTATCAATTCCGAAATGGATATCCCCTAATGAAACCTTAATAAACTCGACTGAAGTTTCCACACCTCAGAACATAACATACTCTAAATTACTTGACTTGGACGACAATATTCTCACCAAAAAAACAATTAGAAGAAAACGGAGTAAATTTAAATTTGTTAACATATATGCAGATTAAAAATAAATATAATCTCCACAAGAACACTTTTGGTTTTCAACATAACAATCCCACAGGACCAAATTCAAAAATGATATCCAAATTATACAGCTATTTACTAAAACAGGACACCATAGAAGAACAAGTCAAAGGAGGTATGATTGCATGGGTGCAAAACTTTGGCTATGTAATAAATCTCCCAGAATGGGAGAAACTATATACAATTAACTATGAACTAACATTAGCAACATCATATAAAGAGAATTTATTCAAAATGATCTATAGATGGCATTTACCACCAGCTAGACTCTCATACATGTACCCTAACATATCTCCGATATGCTGGAAGTACAAAAAGAAAAAGGGAACTTATTATCATCTATGGTGGACCTGTATCTATGCAATAAAATACTGGACAAATACTAAAAAGATAATAGACCAAGTCATATCAATACCGATCACAGCTAAACCGGAATTATTCCTACTAAGCATATTTAGACAAACAATAAAAAAAGAAGATAAATACTTCATTGCACAAATATTAACTGCAGCCAGAATAACATATGCCCAACAGTGGAAACAGGATACGATACCTACATCTACAAATATTATTGCTAAAATTATGGAAAGCGCTGAACTCTCTAAAGTAGGGGTCCCCAACCACCGGGCCGCGGACCAGTACCAGGCCGCGGGGCATGTTGCACCGGTCCGCAGAGTCAGCAGCTGCCGGCCCTCCTGCCGCCGCCCCCTCCCTCCAGCGCTTCTCCTCCCGCCAGGCAAGAGGCCTTGGGAGGCAGGTTCTGCCAGCCACAGGGTGATGGATGGGACAGAGGGGCGGGAAGGACCGGGAGGTTCAAGCCTCTTTTGGCTTCTGCTGCGGCACGCCTTTGTGTTTTTGGCTGGGGGGGAGGCAGGAGGGCCGGCCTGACCCCCTCCCTCCAGCGCTTCACCTCTTGCCGGGCAAGAGGGCTTGGGCCGCAGGTTCTGCCGGCCACAGGGCAATGGCGGGAAAGAGGGGCGGGGAGGACCAGCACCCCCATGCTTAATCCCGTCCCCAACCACACCCCTTTCCGCCCCCACCGGGCCATAGAAAAATTGTCTTGCTGAAACTGGTCCCTGGTGGAAAAAACGTTGGGGATAACTGCTCTAAAATGACGATGGAGCTGCGAAATAAAAAAGAATCAGATTTCTATAAGGCCTGGGAGAAATGGTACCAATGGTTATCTAGAATACGAAGTAATCCAAAAGATGTCTGAGTTCAATTCTACTGATATACCCATACAATTATTGGAAAAAACTAACTCAATTTTAATTTCAATTCTTTACTACTCTCATTTCTTATTTTTCACTGCTTAAAAAGAACGACAAGTCATTAATTTCAAGGTCTGCTATTGAAGCAGACAATTTCTTTTCCTACCCCACCTCCTCCTTAGATTTGTTAAGCTATACAGTGATACCTCATCTTACAAACGCCTCATCATACAAACTTTTCAAGATACAAATCTGGGGTTTAAGATTCTTTTGCGTCTTCTTACAAACTATTTTCACCTTACAAACCCACCGCTGCCGCTGGGATGCCCCGCCTCCAGATGTCCATTGCCAGCGAAGCGCTCATTTTGCGATGCTGGGATTCCCCTGCAGCATCGCAAAAACACAGAAGTCTGGAGGTGGAGTTTCCCATGGAGGGGAGCCTCAGGGCAAAAATGGGTGCTTCAACTGGCAAAGGGGGTGAATTTTGGGCTTGCACACATTAATCGCTTTTCCATTGATTCCTATGGGAAACATTGTTTCGTCTTACAAACTTTTCACCTTAAGAACCTCGTCCCGGAACCAATTAAGTTTGTAAGACAAGGTATCACTGTATATGGTAAAGATAATAAATACGGTCAATGGAATTAAAATTAAGAATGAAACATGAATAGAAATACTGTAACAATATATATATTAAGGAATATAAGGGACCTCTGTAACTCTCTGTAAATTTACCTTAAACTTATTACACTTGTACTTTCCCTTCTCCTCCCCCCCTTTTTTTGATTTTGTACTCCTTTCTCCCCCTTCCCTTTTTATAAAACTAATAAATTATATATATATTTTAAAAAATATAGTCAAATGCAACAAACAGTGTTAAAGATAGTATGGGGCTTGGAGCTAAATTTTATGAATAATGATTCAAGGGCTGGTTATATTTAGCCTAAAAAAAGGAGACGGCTAAGGGGAGGCATGATAGCATTTCCATTACAGTGATCCCTCTATTATCGCGAGGGTTCCGTTCCAAGACCCCTCGCGATAATCGATTTTTCGCGATGTAGGGTTGCGGAAGTAAAAACACCATCTGCGCATGCGCGCCCTTTTTTCTATGGCCGCGCATGCGTAGATGGTGGAGTTTGCGTTCCCCGCCGCCCACGCAAAGGGGAAACCCCGATTCGGCTCCTCGCTGCTGCTGTGCTACCGAGCAGATCAGCTGCTGGGCGGCCGAAGGAACCTTCCCTGGGTCTTCCCCCTCTTGCTGGCGGGCAGGCGAGCGGCGGGCATCAGCGAGGATCCGGGGTTTCCCCTTTGCGTGGGCGGCCGGGAAGACCCAGGTTGGGGGTTCGGGGGGGTGCTGGGAAGCCCCCCAGGCCGGCTGCGACCTTTTAAAACAGCCGCGCCACTTCCCAGCTGAGTCCTGAAGCCAAACGCAGAAGTTCGCCTTTGGCGTTTGGCTTCAGGACTCAGCTGGGAAGCGCCGCGGCTGTTTTAAAAGGTCGCAGCCGGCCTGGGGGGCTTCCCAGCACCCCCCCGAACCCGGGTTGGGGGTTTGGGGGGTGCTGGGAAGCCCCCCAGGCCGGCTGCGACCTTTTAAAACAGCCACGCCGCTTCCCAGCTGAGTCCTGAAGCCAAACGCGGAAGTTCACCTTTGGTGTTTGGCTTCAGGACTCAGCTGGGAAGCGCCGCGGCTGTTTTAAAAGGTCGCAGCCAGCCTGGGGGGCTTCCCAGCACCCCCCTGAACCCGGGTTGGGGGTTCGGGGGGGTGTTGGGAAGCCCCCCAGGCCGGCTGCGACCTTTTAAAACAGCCACGCCGCTTCCCAGCTGAGTCCTGAAGCCAAATGTGGAATTTCGCCTTCGGCGTTTGGCTTCAGGACTCAGCTGGGAAGCGGCGCGGCTGTTTTAAAAGGTTGCAGCCGGCCTGGGGGGCTTCCCAGCACCCCCCCAAACCCGGGTTGGGGGTTCGGGGGGGTGCTGGGAAGCCCCCCAGGCCGGCTGCGACCTTTTAAAACAGCCGCGCCACTTCCCAGCTGACTCCCGAAGCCAAACCCGGAAGTGGTTTTTTTTTTAATTAATATTTTTTTAAAAATTGCGATATAGCGTTTCGCGAAGATCGAGATCGCGAAACTCGAGGGATCACTGTATTTGATGAGCTTTCATAGGGAAGAGTATTTACAAAGCTCTGTGGGTAGAACAGGAGCGAATGGTTGAAAGCTATCTAGAGGGAAATTCAAATTTGAAACAAGGAGGAAATTCCTGACTATAAGACTTATTGACCAGTGAATAGCCTGATTACTGGAGTGGTGGGTGTTCCAACACTAAAGATTTTAAAGCAAAGGGTGGGTAATCGTTCATCTGGGATGATATGAAGGACCAGAAGACCAACAAGTTCTCTTCTATCCCTGCACAACTATGATGTTATATTCATATTCTAGCATAGTGTATCAGATCATATGTAAGGTCATGTGATATTGCTGGGCAGACTTTTCTAGGATAGCTGATCTATGCTGATCTGATTTTTGATTGACGCCCAAACTTTTTTCCAACCATCCTTTATCTCTTTCCCCTTCCTTATTTTATAAATTATCACTTCCTTCTGCAACTTTTATTTATTTATTTAGTCTTTGTCCAATATACGATACATATGGAATGAAATAGACATTAAGTAGTATATATAGGGATAGTAAGTAAAAAAGAAGAGGAGTGGATGAGAGGGAGAGAATATATAGGATATATGAGAAAAGGAAAGGTAATTGGACAGGGGACGTTAGGCACATCAGTGCACTTATGTACTCCCCTTACTGGCCTCTTAGGAACCTGGAGAGGTCAATCATGGAGAGTCTAAGGGAGAAATGTTGGGGGTTGGGAGTAGACACAATAGAGTCCGGTAATGAGTTGCTAGTCTAGTGAGTAGGATAGGAGATTGTGTGCTCCAAGCATTTTCCCATGCAGATTAAATTGTACAATATCTATATATGGTGATTGCCAAATGCCCCGATTTAGAGAGGTTCATTTGGTAATTGTGCTCTTTGCTATGTGCCTGTTGTGCGTACAAGATAAAGATCAATATAACTTAGGGAGATGGGCCAGAAACAGCCTATTTAATTGGAATTAAATACAGTGAGAATGATGACATGGTGTTAAAGTACCAGGAAAGGATGCATGTGTTTTCCTGCTGCATATTTCATAATGTTCAAATGCTCAATTCATTTGATTATCCCTATGGTATTATCGTATGGAAGCAGCTTTTGAAATTAATGTTCTCATATTGCCTATTCTATATCTCCAGTATCCTGTTGAACATTTTAATTCTTCCAAAGTATCAGCCCTACACACAGTGGTGTTATTCAGAACCTTGTAGTTTGTTTCCAATGGCCTGCAGACATATTTCAAATTGTTAAATACACTTTCCAGTTTTTCTATTTATCCGTGTGACTCGAAGCTTTGCAGTCCTCTGCAGTCAGGTAAACACAGAAAGAGCAATATTGATACAAGACTTTTACAGGACAATTAAACAAGTCATGAAAGAACTTTAGTTCCTAAAGCCACTATGAGTAGAAGATGTTAGTCAGTACCCTTTATTCAGTTTTGCCTTGAAGGATTTTTAACATTGGTAGCAATGCCATAATTTCCACATCTTACCTTGCTTTTAATACTCCTGTTTTAGTAAGACACACCGTTGGTCCAATTAGCTTCATACTGTATTATTATTATTATTATTATTATTATTATTATTATTATTATTATTATTAATTAGATTTGTATGCCGCCCCTCTCCGAAGACTCGGGGTGGCTCACAACAGTAATACAAAAATAATATAACAGTGAGACAAATCTAATATTAAAATAAAACATATCTAAAACCCCAACAATTTAAAACCATACAACACAGTAGATATTTTAAGTTGCTAAACAACAGTTCTAGTCCCTCAGTGCAGAGTTTCTCTCCAAAAGGATGTTAAAACTCATATCTGCAGGGAAATAAGTAATCCTTGCACTTTTTAATCACATCTCTAGACACCTTTTCCCTAATGATTTCTTCTTATTTAAAATAGGACAAATGTTTCTTGTATGGATTGCTAGATATTGCCATCTCTTCTTGCTTCTTCGTCATGGAAACAGAAGTTAGGGCTGCAGTTAGGACTAAAACAATACCAACATCTGAGAGAGCAACTTAAAAATGAGCCTTAACAAGAATTAAACCCAACTTGGATAAAAGCAGCCACAAGCAATGTTTTAGTGGGCAACACATATGCATCTGAAAATTAATTAATTAAATTAGAAGAAATGGATGAACAAATCTTATCCTTTTGGTTGATTCTCTCTGAAGGAGAAATTCCCATCATTGCCAAAATGATATTTTGATGTTTAGAATATGTGCGTATACAGGTTCAATGCCTATGTGTTTCTGGTTCCTTCCTACAACTCTGACTGATCTTCAGAAAGGCAACATTATTTATCTTTCCTTTAGGTTGATAGGGGGCATTTATTTCTTCAGATCCAGCACTGCTCGTGGAAAGCCGGACATACAATGGATAAAGAGGACTATTGGTTTGAAAGAGGAGTAAAAGAGCCCATTTATGTTAAAACTGAGCAGCCTTCTCTCAACAGAGGGGTAAGGGTTCAATATCCCCATCCCTGTGACTACAACACAGTCCTTTCAGCAGTTCCAAGAAGGTTCCACACCCATTTGCACTCTGATTTAAATCACAGGTACCATGTTTTGTCCAAAATAAGACCCTGTCTTGTATTTTTTGAACCCTGAAATAAGCGCCTGGCCTTATTTTTGGGGATATCTTATTATTTTGGTGCAAGACGGGGTTCCTCTTGCCATCTTACCTGATTTCCAGCTTTGTCTCCCTAACCTTAACCAGAGGAAATGGTGGGGATGGGCTGCACATGTGGTTAAATATTTTTGTGGAGGGCTTATTTTTAGGGGAGGACTTATTTTCAGGAAAACACAGTAACCCCCCAACTTGCCTCAACAGAGAGGGTGCTAACAAGCAGATGATTGTAAAGTTCCCTCCATCCCTATCCTTCAATCTCCCTTCCCAATCCTATCACACCTGATGAAGTTTCTTCTTCATTCTCAAAGGAAAAAAAAAAGTCCAGTTGCTTTTTTGAAAAAACGCCTTGGAGAGAACTATGACCTGGATGATTGGGAATCTCAGGACATATTCTGTTCCAATCTCTTATTTTTATTTTATTTATTTATTTATTTATTTTGTCCAATACATAATACACATTGAAGAGAATAGATATGTAGTAATATAAATGAAGAAAAGGAAAGAAGAAAAGATATAAAAGTATAGGAGATCATATATGTAAGGAAGAAAAGATAAATGAGATAAGGAGAGACAATTGGACAGGGGACGGAAGGCACACTGGTGCACTTATGCACGCCCCTTACTGACCTCTTAGGAACCTGGAGAGGTCAATCCTGGATAGTCTAAGGGAAAAATGTTGGGGGTTAGGGGTTGACACTACTGAGTCAGGTAACGAGTTCCACGCTTCGACAACTCGGTTGCTGAAGTCATATTTTTTGCAGTCTAGTTTGGAGCGTTTAATATTAAGTTTGAATCTGTTGCATGCTCTTGTGCTGTTGCGATTGAAGATGAAGTAGTCATTGACAGGTAGAACGTTGCAGCATATGATTTTGTGGGCAATACTTAGATTGTGTTTTAGGCGTCATAGTTCTAAGCTTTCTAGACCTAGGATTGATAGTCTGCTTTTGTAGGGTATTCTGTTTTGAGTGGAGGAGTGAAAGGCTCTTCTGGTGAAGTATCTTTGGACATTTTCAAGGGTGTTGATAGCCGAGATGTGGTATGGGTTCCAGACAGATGAACTATATTCAAGAATGGGTCTGGCAAAAGTTTTGTAGGCTCTGGTGAGTAGTGTGAGATTGCCGGAGCAGAAGCTGCATAGGATCAGGTTAACAACTTCTCCATCTCTTCCCATCTACATCTTAAATGTATCCTCAGTTCTCGTTTACAATAAATCTGCAATGAATATATCCTTTATTAACTAATAGATGTAATAACAATGTTTGGTGGTCCAAGATCTGGTGAATATTCTTCCAAAAAGTCCATCAGCCTTCTCAGTCTTTTGAACTATTCTGGCTGAGAAAAACAACCCAGGATTGAGGCCTTTACTTGTTCTCACATCTTGAAGCACTCAGAAAAATCCAATCCTTGACTTTCTGTGCAAAGGGAAAACAAGCCACCACCATTCCACTTTCAGCTTTAATATTATTCCCCAACATTTTTCTTTCCATGTATTTTGAGTAGCTTTTCCTGTCCCCAACAGTTTTATGTGAGGAGGCAAAGTGTGTTTTGTCTTCTGCTTTCATGGTTGTAGAATTTTCTGCTTAGGACCTGCTGCCAAGGAACACAAGAGTCAAAGCTTGACTTGGCAAACTCTTTGCCTGGCATTGTTAGACTAACAATTCCCCAAAGGAGCTTGGGCATGTTTGATATTCAGTTTTATTTCTAGGTAATATTGTGTGTCACAGGAGTTGGCTCAAGATATCTAGACAGGATATTTTTAGTCAGGCTACTTTCCTCGTGCTTGTTATTTGATTTGAACCTATGGACATGTCTGCATTTTGCTTACTTTAGGTTTTGGATCACCATTCTGCTACACGGACAGTCTCAAGTTCGCATGGATTGCTGTGATCGTGGCAGATAGAAAAATGGAAGCACAGTCATAGCAATAGCACTTAGACTTACTGTATATAAAGCTTGACGGTGCTTTACAGCCCTGTCAAAGTGGTTTACAGAGTCAGCACAATCTGACTCTTCATTTTACTTACCTTGGAAAGATGGAAGGCTGAGTCAAACATGAGACGGTGAGAACTGAACTGCTGGCAGTCGGCAGAATTCGGCTGCAATACTGCATTCTAACCGCTGTGCCACCAACTCATAAAATGATTTTAGGGACACACACATCCATGACAGTCCACAATTCAATCTAAGTTGGACTATATGATTGCTTCATCTACTATACAGTCTTTGCTCTGATTGGAAGCAATAACACAAGATAGCAAATGCTGGGGATCTTTTAAATGTGACAAATATCCCCTGCCACTGAGCTTTGTTCTACACACTTCTCTAAGAAATGACAGCATATTCGGAAGAAAACTCAGCAGCAGAAGACCTGAATCCCAAAGATGGAACCTCTCCTTGATTCAGTGATGATCTCCTATGGGTATGTTCATGTACGCAGAACTGGTAGAAAAATTTTGAATTTTTTTTCTTTTTTTCCTTTCTGGGCTCTGGGTATGTTTTTCCTATCACAGCAAATGAGGTTGAATGTGTATAATTTTGGAAGAGCTGTGTGTGTACATACACTTTATATAGTAGATACTGTATATTTCTGTGTGCTTGTGTGTAATATGTATGTACACATATGGCATATATGCATAGAACTAAATAGTATATTTTGGATGTTCAGTAATAGTAAGGGAAATTGTATCTCTTTGAGGCAAGGAGAGGCCAGGCACCCTAACCCTAAAACAAACTCAAACCCTGGACATGAGTGACGTCAAGTGGGCCACCTTTAAGCCAGTCACATGACCTTTAAGGCATCCCAGTCACATGATCATCAAGTCACTCCCACCTGGTCACATGGTTGGCAAGCCACACCAACAAAATAAGCTACACCCACAGTGTGGTAGTAAACTTTTTTTGCAGCCCTTCACTGTCCTAGTCCCATTCCTAATATCATCAGGTATCTACAACTTCTTAAACCCTGAAGAGCTATGCTTAAAAGTGGAAAGGAGTACTTCTATAACATCCATCTGCTCTGAGCAAACAATTTCTGGATTTGCAGGGTTGCCTTCAGCTTCCAGGCTCTCCTTGAAAAGACTTGGTTTAAGGAGCTGTAGACAGTTGATATGTTAAGATCAATGTGCTTTCCAAAGCACCTTTTTGCTTTTGATTATGAAGCACTGCACAGCCCTAAAAGTTGCTACTTGCACGTGTCAACAATACTGGGCTTGACTGTTGAATGGTTTGACTCAACAGAAAACAAATGTCAAGTGTTCCTTTTCTGAAGAGGAAAACAAACAGGCACACACAATTGACTTTCAACAATGGATGTAATAATCTCTTCCACAAAATTCCATCCTTTCTTTTACAAGCATGTAACTTGTGACCAGGTGTTTTGTTACTCTCGAATTCATAATTTGCTGGGCAATGTTTTTCATATATCCTGCTCAAAAAAATAAAGGGAACACTCAAATAATACATCTTAGATCTGAATGAATGAAATGTTCTCATTGAATACTTTGTCCTGTACAAAGTTGAATGTACACAACATCATGTCAAATTGATTGTCAATCAGTGTTGCTTCCTAAGTGGACAGTTTGATTTCACAGAAGTTTGATTTACTTGGAGTTATATTCTGTGTGTGTTTCCTTTATTTTTTTTGAGCAGTGTATTTTTTACAAGTTTCATTTGCAATTTTGATTTGTTAAAAGATTTCCATTAGAAAAAATGGTTGTTTATGTTTTCCAAGACTTTGAGATCCAACAGATGATGCACACTATAGTATGGGGAAAAATGACTCCAGCATTTATGAGAATTCAGGCCACTTAGAAGTAATAGGAAATCTTGAGTTAATTCCAGTACTATTTTTTTAAAAAAGTTTTCCCCTAAGGAACAAATCTAATATGACGCACTAATATACAACTTGATTTGCAAGAGCATGTCTTTAAAGCTCTGGGTTAAAAGAAATAATATTCAGGCTAAATTTACCAATTACATTTTAAATTATGTAATTTGCTTGCATCACTTCATCTATGATCCAAATGTAGCACATGTCTCACTATAGAGAGTCAATCTTCCATTTTCAAGTAACCCAGTTAGTGGAACACGGTGGCTGATATGGTTAGGACGTTGGGTTGGAGGTAATGTAAGTCCATGTTTGAGACCCAAGTGCTGCCATGGGTTGGGGTGACCTCTCATCCTTCACTCTAGCTCCTGCCAGGGACATAAGGAGAAGGCAAGAGGGCGATGGCGGTGGCAACGATGCTCTGGCCTGGCAGCGGTGCATTCCCTGTCATGTGTCATCTTGGAGCATGGTCTCCAGGCTGATGAGATATTTGGTGGGGCAGGGAGAAAGTGACTCTGCCTGGAAAGATGGCAGATAAATGCGCTGGGCAGGCTCTAAGCCTTGCCAGGAAGGTAGACTGGGCCCATGCGCTCCCACTGCACTGACCCCTCAGACTCTGGCTGTCTCCCGGTAAGTTCATGGGAAGTGGCAGAAGGCAGAGCTGGGCAGGGCAGAGCCATTGGTGCAACAGCATCCAGTAAGGAAGGCCAGGCGGGGAGGCGTGACCAGTGATGGGCTCCTATGGGATTGGTCAGAAATGCAGTTCCGGTAACAAAATTTGGAGCTCCACTCCAGAGCACCCTATTTGCACTGAAAGATGTTGAAACAAAATGCATAAGCCACGCCCACAGTGTGGTAGTAAAAATTTTGGTAGCCCATCACTGGATGTGGCCAATTGCCTCATTCATGGTGCTGTGGGGTGGATGAGTTGGAAGAAGCGTGGTTGAGTGGGGCCTGGGCTTATTGTGCCTTTTCTTACCCAGCTCTCCATCTCAGAGGGACATGCATCTCCCTTAACAATCCTCCATACAAACTGCCTGCCCCATTTCTGATAATGAGGAGGGGAGGGGGTTGCTGTAGAAAAGGCCACCCTCCTGCCATTCCTCCTGCGCTGGCTCCAAAGAAGCTAACTGGCTTCTAACCAGTAATGTGCAGCCATACTGTGGATGTGGCTTATTTTGTGGATGTGGCTTAATGGTCATGTGACTGGGTAGGAATGGTTTGCCAGCCATGTGATGAGGTGGGAGTGGCTTGAACGATCATCATTGTTCAAGTGAACTGTTAAGTCCTTGACTTACAACCTCAACCAGTGTCTCTCTCTGGGGTGATAATTTGCTTTGTGTTTCTGGGAGGGTTGCATGGAAGTCAGCCAAGCATGGCTGGGCTACAGGTGCTCTCCTTCCTGGGTTGCCCCCTACCTCAAGCTGGGTAGCTAGGCGAATGGGTGCCGATTAGCTGTTGAAAAAAGAGGGGGAAAGAAATGGGCCTCCTGCAACTCCTGCTGGTGGAGAAAGAGGATGGGAGGGGGGGATAGTCAGCTGGAGCTGGGCACACAGCTTCATTTCCGCCAGTGGAACTATGTTCCACTGCCTCCTAGCCTGCTGCCCACCCCTGCTTCCAACCCAGCACTGCGGGCCAAGTTCACAAAGTAATGCTGGTGGTCAAGTGCGTCGATGGCCATTTGAGAAGCCAGTGGGCTGTCTTGGAGCCCCAAGCACCATGGAGCCAGCATGGGTGGAAGGCAGCCTTTTCTGCAACATCTTTGAATCACCCTGCAAGGGTGGGGGGTTCTGCCTTTGCAGAAACACAGTGGGTATATGTGCAGCAGCCCTGGGACATCACTTTGCCTTTCTGTCACCTCTCTCAGTGTCTGCCGCCTGCCCACCAAGGACCGCTTGCCCATCCACTGGCTGGATCAGGCTGGATGCCAACCTCCGAAGGCAAGAAGGCATGGGGGACTACTGGGAGAGCTGCATGGAAGTCGGCCAAGCATGGCTGGGCTACAGGTACCCTCATCACCCAAACATTTCTCTTCCTTTCCTGCCTTTAACTATATTTCCTTTGATTAGTAGATTATAATGTGTGTTTGTCTCTCTCCCTCTCCCTCCCTCCTCTTTCATCTATCTATCCACTTAGGTATATCTCCTACTGCAGAATTTATATCTATAGAGAATATATATATAGATTACATATGCACATACACACACACATGCACATACACACACAGTCATACTAAGTAATAATACAATACAAGGGAGACTTTAACAAGTAAACAGTTTAATATTGAAACCTCTAGTGTATCAATTATTTTGATGTGAGTTGCAATGTTTTTTTAATGTTATACTCAGCTTTGAATGGAAAACAAAGCTTAAATAAATTTAGGCTGTACTGTTGCCATCTTGGCAAAATCATGAAACCGCATCTCATTTCCTTTGGCCATATCATGCGGGGGAATTTAATGGAGAAAGCAATTAAGTTTGGAAGAGCTCGTGGTAAAAGGAAACCAAGCTGTCAAAGATCACAGTGGCTGGAGACCATCAAAGCTGACTCCAACCAGGACAAAGAAAAGTTCAGAGAAGTAGTGCAAGATTTTAAGATGTGGAGAGAATTTTCCCATAGAATCACCAAGTCAGGTATGACTGAATGGACACCGTCATCATCATCATTGACATCACCTTAAATTGTAATTAAAACTGATAGCATATTCTTTCTTTCTCCTTTCCATTCTCAATATTCCTAGGTATTAAAATAATAGAAGACAAACAGTTTTTAAACATATTATATAAGCATCAATGTATAGAAAAAACACAATGTACTACCGTAAGACTAAGTAAGAAAAATTAATAACTACATTATTAGCACACAATATATTAATATTATTGTATTAATATTATAGTATTGTATTGGCAGTTCTGTGTTAGCAAAAACTTCAGAAAACTTCAGAAGAAAAGGATTTAGGGGTAGTGATTTCTGACAGTCTCAAAATGGGTGAACAGTGCAGTCAGGCGGTAGGGAAAGCAAGTAGGATGCTTGGCTGCATAGCTAGAGGTATAACAAGCAGGAAGAGGGTATATTATGATCCCGCTATATAGAGTGCTGGGGAGACCACATTTGGAATACTGTGTTCAGTTCTGGAGACCTCACCTACAAAAAGATATTGACAAAATTGAACGGGTTCAAAGACGGGCTACAAGAATGGTGGAAGGTCTTAAGCATAAAACGTATCAGGAAAGACTTAATGAACTCAATCTGTATAGTCTGGAGGACAGAAGGAAAAGGGGGGACATGATCGAAGCATTTAAATATGTTAAAGGGTTAAATAAGGTCCAGGAGGGAAGTGATTTTAATAGGAAAGTGAACACAAGAACAAGGGGACTCAATCTGAAGTTAGTTGGGGGAAAGATCAAAAGCAACATGAGAAAATATTATTTTACTGAAAGAGTAGTAGATCCTTGGAACAAACTTCCAGCAGACATGGTAGATACATCCACAGTAACTGAATTTAAACATGCCTGGGATAAACATATATCCATCCTAAGATAAAATACAGAAAATAGTATAATAGTATAGGGGCAGACTAGATGAGGTCTTTTTCTGCCGTCAGACTTCTATGTTTCTATGTTTCTATTAAGGGGGAGAAGGAGAATTAACATTGCTTTTTTAAGAGCACTATATCTAGAAAGTTAATTCTAAATCTGAATATATACAATCTGTTAAATAATTTTTCCACATTTATCTAATGTTAGATAATACATGACTGAAAGACATAAAATGCCTAATTTTAGGGCAATACTTCACACAGAACTATTTCTCCCTCCAAAATTTCTTATCAGTTTGTACATTAATATCAATGATTTCAGTTTGTATATTAATATCAATGATTTCAACCAGTCTTTCCCTCATTTGGTGGAATAGTTGATGAAATGGGTGCCATTCATTGTCAGAGTGTGGACTATGACATGTTCTCACTTCTGTTGTGGGGAGGGATTTTTTTTTTACTTGGGTCCTAGTATCCTGATTGCTCATTCATTTTGTTTACATATATATGATTCCAGAATTTTTATATCTGGAGAAGATCTGGGCATAGTAGAGCTAATGGTTCTGAATGGAAGGTGATACAATAAAGGAAATTGAACAGAGTGTTAAATGTGATTGGGATGCTTTGAGCAAGCTAGCATCATTTTCATGCTAGCTCGCTATGCCTGAAAAGAAAAGTTTTCGATCAGTGTGTGCTACCTGCTCTAAGATATGCTGGTGAAGCATGGACACTAAGCTTGCAATCAATACAAAAGCTACGAATGGTGCATGGAAAGAGCCATGGAAAGATACATGCTCGGCATCACAAGACAAGATAGAAAGATCAGCACATGGTTTAAAGAACAAACAAAAGTAGATGATACCATCAAGAGACTAAAAGATTTGAAATGGAAATGGGAAGATTACATAGCAAGAAGAACTGATGGCAATTGGACTAAGGCAGTCATAGAATGGATCCCATTTGATTAAGGAGACCTAAAACAAGATGGATCAATGACATCAGCAAGTATTGCAGGTCCAATTGGCAAAAGACGGCTCAGGGCCATATTGGTTGGAAATATTGCCTTTCATTGCATTGCGAAAGACACCTTCATCCTACAGTGGATGGACAATGGCTAAAATGATGATGATGATTATGATATATGATTTGAAGTAGGCATTTTATATAAAAGCACCTTCCTTCCATGGTAAAACTCATTTAAAATTAGCTTGATAATTGAACATCGTAGATCCCGGGCATTTATTGTACTTGATCACTGAGGAGGCATTTGGACAGCCCACTCCAAGGAGTGAGTGAAGGGTAGCACATTTTAATCTACCCCATTTTGAGGCAATTTATCTTTTGGCTTTTTAAAAATTAACAAATGAATATGTGATTTTCTGCGACATTTAATATTCTTCTTTTGAAAAAAGGCTTTATTGCAAACAATACAATAAATAATACAGAGAATATTTTCTCCTGTTATTTTAAATCAGTTGCAACAGTTTGCATTTGTTGAATAGATGGGGAAAGCCTTCATATTTCATTCTGTGATCATTTGAAATTAGATTCAGCACAGTGTCAATTCCCTTTAACCTTCATTTTTCAGATAGGTTTCTGGATGATTCTGCCAGTTCAAACATTGGATGACACGGGAAGAAAGGACTTAACTACTGTTAGTCTTCAAAGAAAATATGCAGCAATAATAAGAAATTTTTCTCATGGCAAAGAAATCAAGGGAGTGCTCTCTAATTTTAAAGACCAATCCACAATCTTTTTAATCCATACCAATTTAGTAAAGATACAGCTGATTTACCACTCATATGCCTGACAAACCTTATTAAATTGACTTCAGCTTTAGAGTGGAATAGGACCATGTGATGGATCCATCCATCTCTTTCTGCCACAATGGTATGGAAATAATATTTTCTCTATTATGTTTTTCATTTCTGTGAACTTATTCCTTTGGGTTATTTCTGGCAGCAGCTGGGTGACCATCTGTGCTTAAGAGCTAAGAAGGGTTAGTCTAGGTTAATACTTGGATGGGACATTGTATGGCTTTAGGTAAGCGAGAAACTTGAAATAACATTTTAGAAGGTTTCTTCCAGAGTCAGAAACAAAAGTTCATATTATATACGAACCTTTTGTGTTAAAAAGCTATATTTCTAAATTAAACATGAAGAATGTCAACTCCTACATAATAAAAGGTTTTCTCCATCTTTTCAAACAACAATGTCTCTCTGTTGAAGGTGCAATAGGCCAAATATGTCTTGCATCAGTAATAATATGATTATTGGGCATCCTCCTCGACCCACAGCTCACATTAGAGAAACATCTTTCAGCTATGGCGAGGGGGGCATTTGCCCAGGTCCGCCTGGTGCACCCTATTTGGACAAGGACTCACTGCTCACAGTCACTCATGCCCTCATCACCTCAAGGCTCGACTACTGTAACGGTCTCTACATGGGGCTACCTTTGAAAAGTGTTTGTAAACTTCAGATCGTGCAGAATGCAGCTGAGTAGACCAGAAAAAGAAGCAGGAGATACTATTCCTTGGAGAAGCATGTTATCATTGTCCAGATGAAACACTCATCTGGCCAAAGCATATAAACCTGGCAAGAATTCTTATGCCAGTTTATGCACAGGAAACAAGTAATGGAAGGTTGCAGCCAGTGAATGGCTACCAAAATTTTTACTACCACACTGTGGGCGTGGCTTATGCAGGATGCCCTGCATTTTCTTTCAACATTTTTCAGTGCAAATTGGGTGCCTTGGGGGTGGAGCTCCATTTTCGCTACCCCACTGCATTCCCCCCCATTCGGGTAGTAGCCCACCCCTGATTGCAACCCTCAAAAACCTCATTAAATCAGCACAGTTACAACATGGTATATATACATGTTTATGAAACAAAGTTACAGTAAGAAACATCACTCCTTTTGTTCTGCTGGGCTCTGTGATAGGAGCCTCCCGAAAATTCAAGGATACAAATTTCAGACACACACATGTTTGAAAATTCAAAACAATGTTCTTTATCTCAAAAGTCAAAATAAACTAAGCACTCTTTTTGTATTGCAAAGAGCACTCTTCCCAACACAATCAGGTAGTCTGTACAATTTCCCTTAAGCAGTCATTAAGTACTTAGCCAGCAGCTGTGGAGAAACCTCACACCCCTTCTTCTTCCAAGGAAGGGAGACACACACACACGCTGCTCTGCTTTGGTTTCAAAGGCGTGAAAAAGCAACAAAGTCCAGCACACAAGATTCCTGACAATACTGCAACAGATATTCTTCCACAATGGCCCAACCCACATGCTGCTATTTATAGCAGCAGCCCTAATTACTGGAGCCCCACCCAAACACAGGTGGCCTCCCTTATTTCCTGTAATATGTTCTTTCTTGCTCTCTTCTACGCATAATTCTGCGCTTGCATGGGTCAAAAATGTCATCATCTGAAGCTATGGAAGATAAGGAAGATTGACTGCCTTGGCTGTGTGCCAAGCCCTCCTCTTGCGAGTCACCCCCACTTTCTTCTTCGTTCGAGGAAACTAAACTCTGATCTGATTCTGTCGGCAATAACACAGGCCTGTGACATGTTGAATTTTCCCCTGCATCCACTTCCCCATTCCCTGGGGCAGGAGCTGGGCCAGAGCCAACCACAACACCTTTGAAATTCCCAAGTATAGCTAATGCCAGTGTGCTGTTCTGACCTTCAAAAATACATGTTAACAAGATCAGGAAAAAAAACTATTAATAAAATTATTTATTAATTGGAATTTTTTGAAACAAATAAAGTAATCCAGGAGCCCTTATACAGTGCAATCCAGTTAATTTTTTTTCTATGTTTTTATTTATATCAATGAAAAGTTAGTGGATGGAGCATCAGGCTAGATACCAGGCAACTGTGAGTTCTAGTCCTGCCTCAGGCACAGCTGAGTGACCTTGGGCTAGTCACTCTTTATCGGCCCTAGGAAGCAGGCAAGGGCAAACTGCTATGGAAATTTTGCCAAGAAAACTACAGGGAATCAGGTCATTATCTCTATTTCAATGTAGGTTTCACCCTATTTTTAAGGTATAATAGTTTGCCAATGTTTGGATTTCTTTATAATATAATTTGATATTGTCTATAAAATATGCAGAACTGGTAGGAGCAGATACCTTACATAGTCTGATACTTTCAACCCTAATGCCAGATCTCATTCTAGATCTCCAGGGAGGAAACACTGAATTTTGAAATATTTTTTTAGCTCGTGAGGTTTTCAAAAACCCTGTCTGGTTCAGCAGTTGAAAACTACAGCTTTAAGCTGGGCTAAAATTTCAATTATGTGTTTTCTCATACACAGAGAAAAGAACCGTTTTGTCTTTGAAAGAAGACTACCAAGAAAAAGTCTTTGAAAGAAGAGAAGAGTCTTCAAATCCTCTTTTACCTCTAATGATGCTCAGAACAGGCCATGAAGTGCCAGCATGTCCAAGTCAGGCTGCCATTCCACTTTCATGAGCCTCAAAAAGCAAACACAATAGAACAAAACCTCCACAAAGCATGAAGCGGATCTCCTCAGTCTCTTGTGAAATGTGTTGCGTGCTCAAGAAGGTATATTGCAATTTCATTGTGTTTCTTTCTCTACCACAAGGAGGACACATAATTATGTGAAACCATTTGTGCACTACAGTACATTGAGAAAGGGGAAGTGGTTTCCATCATCACTCCATTTCTCTCTCTGTTTTCCTTCCTTCCTTCCTTCCCCTTGCTTCTTTCCTTGCTTCCTTCCTCCTCCTTCTTTCTTTCTTTCTTTCTTTCTTTCTTCCTTCCTTCTTTCCTTCCTTCCTTCTTTCTTTCTTTCTTCTTTCTTTCTTTTTCTTTCTTTCTTTCTTTCTTTCTTCTTTCTTCTTTCCTTCTTCCCTCCCTCCCTTCTTTCTTTCTTTCTTTCTTTCTTCTTTCCTTCCTTCCTCCCTTCCTCCCTTCCTCCCTCCCTCCTCCCTCCCTCAGTCCTTCCTCCTTCCTTCCTTCTTTCTTTCTTTCTTTCTTTCTTTCTTTCTTCTTTCTTTCTCTCCTTCCTTCCTTCCTTCCTTCCTTCCTTCTTCTTTCCTTCCTTCCTTCCTTCTTTCTTCCTTCTTTCTTTCTTCTTTCTTTCTTCTTTCTTTCTTCTTTCCTCCCTCCCTCCTTTCTTTCTTTCTTTCTTTCTTTCTTCTTTTCTTCCTTCCTTCCTTTTTTCTTCTTCCTTCTTTCCTTCCTCCCTCCCTCCCTCTTTCCTTCCTTTCTTCTTTCCTTCCTTCTTTCTTCTTCCTTCCTTCCTTCTTTCTTCTTCCTTCCTTCCTTCCTTCCTTCTTTCTTTCTTCCTTTCTTCCTTTCTTCCAATTGATTATCTAATTTTAGGAACAATCTTTTATTAAAATCCAAGATTTTACTTATAAAAATTGAATAGAAAGACTCACATCCATCCTGTCTTCCCTCTCCCTCCCTCCCTCTCTACCCCATCTCTCTCACACACATCCATTTGCCATTTAACGTCTAGGACAGTGATGGCTAACCCAAAGAGCGTGTCTGTGTGTGAATGAGCTTGTGAGCGCCTGAAACCCCGAAATGCAATGTGCGCTCACCCCTGTGCATCCAACCGCCCAAATGTGCCCCCTGAATGCGTGTGCAACCCCTGAATGCCTGTGTGACCCCCACATGTGCCCCACCCTTAACACGCACAACCCCCTGCATGCGCTCTATCTCAGCACATGAGTGGCAGAGGTATGACAACAGCTGGCTGGTGGGTGACACATGCTGAACTGGGACAATGGTTCACATGCCAACAGAGAGGTGTTGTGTGCCACCAGTGGCACATGTGCCATAGGTTTGCCATCACGGTTTTAGGAAGTGAAGTTTTTCAAACTATTTTAGGAGTTTGAAAGAACTCTAAAAACTAAAATAAAGTCAGGAACATCTCAAACCAAGAAGACTCCTTAAATGTGTTCCAGGGTCTTAGAATTAGAAGCTGCAAGCAGGATGACCTGAAGAGGCTTGCATGGTAACACTCTCCACAAAAGGCAACATATTTTGATGTGTCCATCTGCCTAAGCTTTAAGCATTAGAGCTCATCCTGTAGGCTTATCCCTCCCTCCCCCACATCCCATCTCCAAATCATGGGAACTCTTAAGCATCTTAATGTTATGTGTGCAAAGATCTATGTCTAGGCCAGGGGTTGACAACCTTAAACAGTCAGAGAGCCATTTGGACCAATTTCCTACAGAAAAGAAAACACCGGGAACCATAAAACCATAAAACTCTTCCCGTTCCTGAAGGGCCACGAAACTAGCGTATATAGTTGAATTAAATATTTTGTTTTCTTCTGAAACTTTTCTTGGATTTATACATGGTTGGCCTACCAGGGTCAAAAAGCTTAATAAATTGTGCGTTGGTGGGTGTCACATATTAGCAGTTGTGACGCATATTTTGAGCAACAGGGAGCTGCAGCAGGGAGGTGAAAGAGCCACATGCAGCTCCAGAGCTGTGGGTTGCTGACTTCTGGTCTAGGCAACTGGGCATCTAGAGCTTTTCAGCAGTATAATTTATATGAGTGTGCACATCTCCCATGAAAATGTCCTGCATTTCTCTGTAGACTTCATGTTTGGACAACATGGGGAGAAGGCTATATAGGCCAATGATCTGGGCATGTAATAGGTAGAAGGAATTACTCTAAGAATAAGAAGGCTGCAATGAAGATAATGGTTAGATAAAATAAATTTGAGTCTGGGCCAAATTGGTAACCCAAAGTAAACATTTCAGACAGATCTCCCTTAGTTCTCATAAACATAAAAAAGGGAAGAACATTCAGACTTATAAAGATTATATTACTATAACCTTATAATAAAGGTAGCATAGCATGTGTGGTTCTGATTTCCTATTCTGGTCTACCTTGGAGTGCTGTCAAAACCTGAATCAGGTTCTAAGTGTTAATGAAATATTTGGCAAATTATCTCCTTGCCTTCCGCATAAATATTTCCAAACACCCCCAATGCCTATTGCATTTGGCAAGAATAGGAACCAGAAGTCATTGTAAGCAATATCAGAATATTAGAATAAAAGCAAAGTGGTTTTCATCATGTGAAACCCCTATGCCTCAACCTCAAAAATAATAATTTTTGACAGACTCAACAAGAAATTTTCATTTGGAATGTCTTTTTAGTAACTTTGATGGATATTAGTGGTTTGTAGGCCATCCTGGGCCAACTACTGTTACTACTCAAGCTTTACAAAATTAGGGTTAGACTAAATTGGCTCAGGAGTTCCACTTTCAATAACTTGGGATTGTCAAATCCTTGAATAATTCTTTGAAGAGCAAAACTCACATTCTACTTATAAAGATAATGCTGAGGGGAGCATCTTTTTCAGTTTTTTGCTTTTAGCATGTGACATATTAGATCATCATAGAGGCATTTCATAAGGGTCCACATTTGTGAAGAAGGTGTCATTTGGACAGGCTGACCAATGAATCCTAATGGTCTCTGTGCAGAAGTAATTTTTTTTAACTGAATGTATATGCTAGCTATACCTCAGAATTCTCCAAAGTGGTCAATATTGATCCCCAGGTGACACTGGGACTCCCCATTATTGTTGTTGCTATTTGCAGTACTATTGGTTAAAACAATATTTATGAAATAATTTTCATAGAATAAATATGTAGGGTTGATGAACAACCTGAAAGTACATGAAGGGATCGATAAAATAAAATCTTTGATCTAGATGGGAAAATAGATAGGGTAGGATGATTTGGCAAAATAGAAAGTAATCTTTTGATTGTTTTTAAAAATACAGACCATGATCAATTCTGCCAAAAGCATCAATGAGACTGACAGAAAACAAAGTGATGGATTGTGTCCCATTAAATCCTCTGACTTATAGAATAATTATTATCAGTGAAAAGGAGAGATGCTGGTTCCCCAGTAATTCAGTATCTGTTATAGAGCAAAGTTAAAGCAATAACTGCAAGAAAGAAGAGAGAATGACCAACTGAAAATCACTGAATATGTTCTGCTTGGCTATCACTTCTTATGGAAGAAAAATGGAAAAGTATACACTGTTATGAATACATTCATAACCAGCTTTTGGTTTAGTTTTCGAAAACCAGATTTAGAATGAAATATTTGAATGCTGAGCCAGAAATTTTAGAAAGATTCAAGAGGCCTCCCCTCTTTGTGTTCTTAAGCAGTAGAATTTCAAGATAATTGAAATATGTTTTTGCTGAAAACTTGAGTATTCTGAAGGAATGGGAGTTCAAGAATATGAAGAATAGCAGAAATAACTTTTTTATAAATTTGGCATGGAGTCCAGGCCAGAGAAAACATAATGGAAAGTGGAAGGAAAGAGAAATTTGAAATAGGAGATATTTTCATAGATATTTCCATTAGTTCAGTCGGTTCAGGAGGGTTCCTACATCCTTGGATTTTGCCAGGAAAACTGGACTGTATTGGAATGGATTGGACAAAATAAATCAGAAATTATAGCTAGAGTGCCATTATTTATATAAAATAGTAAGTCAACGGTAATATGAAAGGTTAGTGGGAGAAGTATTTGAAATTAGACTCACTTAATTATAGGTGATCGGAAATATTATTGCTCTGCTTCATTAATCTGACAAAAATATCTTCTGTGGGAGAATTTGCTTGTGTGAGAAATAGAATAGATTACACAATATCCATAATGGATTTGGCAGAGACTGGTTATGTCTGAGCACTAAATTTTAGTTTATAGTGATCTGCTTTATGGCGTGGCAATAAAATTTGTCCCCTAGCTTGGTTTGCAGGTTTTTAAAAACTACATTCTGAAAGAAATAACAAACACAAAATGTATTCACTTTTCAAAGTTATATGCTTCCCTTCATCTGCAGTTAATTTATGTGTAATAAAACACACCTAGGCTGAAATTATAATCAAAATGACATACTTTAATCTTAAAAATAACAATAATGTCAGCAGCAGGATAAAATAATATGGACCAAAAGATGTGTTAGGTAGACCTCTGGGACAGAGCATGTCCTAGCTGTGTTAAAAAAAAAAAAAGATGGCATTGAAGATACTTCTGTCTCTCATTGCCAGCAAAACTATGCTAGAAGAACCAATGTCTCATCCAGAAAACATCAGCTTCTGAAGCCACTGTGGGTTATGAGCTGGGTGTTCAGAGAAGGTTTGGGGAGAAAATCAAAGATTCTGCCTATGATCTGGGGTAATTACTTCAGAAAGTCATATTTCATAGAGACAGCAGGGAAGCAAGATTGAATTCAGATTCTTCTTTCTTGGATCTTGTGGACACAAGGCTGTTACATGTTTTCTACTTCCTTCCAAAGATCTAGGGTGTTGTGAGTGGTCCATGACTGGGTTTGTTAGTGACAGATTCTGAAGACGATGAACCGGGCCTGTCTTGGTACCCTAGGCCAGCGTTCTTGCCAGCTGAATCAGACAGTGAGAGTGAGGGATAGCTAGAACCTGAGGAACCTCCACAGACTGTAGAAACCCCAATGATGGTAACATTTGACTCAGAATGGGGAGAGGACATTGAGGAGCAGGAGCCACAATTATTCTTTTATTCTTTCTTTTATTCTTTCTTTTATTCTTTCTTTATTCTTTCTTTATTCTTTCTTTATTCTTTCTTTATTCTTTCTTTATTCTTTCTTTATTCTTTCTTTATTCTTTCTTTATTCTTTCTTTATTCTTTCTTTATTCTTTCTTTATTTTTTTATTCTTTTATTCTTTTATTCTTTTATTCTTTTATTCTTTTATTCTTTTATTCTTTTATTCTTTTATTCTTTTATTCTTTTATTCTTTTATTCTTTTATTCTTTTATTCTTTTATTCTTTTATTCTTTTATTCTTTTATTCTTTTATTCTTTTATTCTTTTATTCTTTTATTCTTTTATTCTTTTATTCTTTTATTCTTTTATTCTTTTAGTTTGCCAAACATGTACAAGATAGCAGGTATAGGTATAAAAGAGAAGGTATAGAAGCAGATAGGAAAAGCTTTATGGGAAAAGTTTTAGAAAGTACCATATTTTTCAGAGTATAAGACGCACCATTTTCCTTCCTAAAAGAGGCTGAAAATTGAGGTGCGTCTTATACTCTGAATGTAGCTTTTTTTGGGAAGCTTTTCCCCCCAACCTTAACTAGGTGCTAACAATGTTCCCAGTTCTTACCTTGCAGGTTCTTTCATTGTTACACTTCGGGAAGAATGTTTTCCAAGCCCTAAGTCTTTGCAGGGTTTTTTTCATTGCTCTAACTTGCTCTAAATGTTTATTTCCAGCCTAACCAGATACTAACGATGTTTCCAGCTCTTACCCACTTGCAAGCTTTTTCATTGTTACTCTTTGCAAATAATGTTTTCCAAACCCTAAGTCTTTGCAGTTTTTTTTATTGCTCTAACTTGCTCCAAATGTTTCTTTCCAGCCCTAACCAGGTGTTAAAGATGTTCCCAGCACTTACCCACTTGCAAGCTGTTTCATTGTTACTTTCTCTGAATAAGGTTTTTTAAAGCCCTAACCAGGGGATAAAACAATAGGTGACCAGACTAAGGATGCTAGCCAGATGAATATCTGGTAAGCAGATTCTTTTCCCTATTTTCCTCCCCAAAAACTAAGGTGTGTCTTATATTACCAGATTACCTCCGGAACCGCCTGCTATCGCACGAATCCCAGCGACCGATAAGATTCCACAGAGTTGGCCTTCTCCGGGTCCTGTCGACTAAACAATTGCGGGCCCCAGGGAAAGAGCCTTCTCTGTGGCGGGCCCCAGGGAAAGAGCCTTCTCTGTGGCGGCCCCAGCCCTCTGGAACCAACTCCCCCCAGAGATTAGAACTGCCCCCACCCTCCCTGTCTTTCGTAAACTACTCAAGACTCATTTATACTGCAGGCATGGGGGAGTTGAGATAGCTCTTCCCCTAGGCCATTACAAGTAATGCATGGTATGTTTGTGTGTATGTTTGGTTTTATAATAGGGGTTTTTAGTTGTTTTTAATTATTGGATTGTACATGTTGTGTTTATTATTGTTGTTAGCCGCCCCGAGTCTGCGGAGAGGGGCGGCATACAAATCCAAGAAATTATTATTATTATTATATTCCTGTGTGTCTTATACTTCGAAAAATACGGTAGTCTCTGGGAAAAAGTCTAGTCAGTCATAGCTCTAGGAAACAGTTGACCACACCCAGCCTGGATATAAGGAAGAGTTTCTGGGTAATGAGGCACAGATCTGCAACGTTTGTCATGAAGGAACATCTAGATCCAGAGTTCCAGGACTGTTGTTCTGAGAAATTGCCGTGGCACCTTTAAAAATTGTGCAGGGTTGCTGATAAAGAGAAAAATTAAATCCGGAGCTCTGTGAGGTTATGCGAATGATTTATGGACCTTATCTAAAAAAGAAGGAACGTGTTAATTGGCTGCTGCTCTTATCTCCTGGCCAGTTTGGGGCTTCTGCCAACATGAAATGAAAAATCTGTTTTTGTCTGTATAAAGATTCTTTACAGTGTCTGAATTAAATTCTTGGTTCGTGGAGGGTTTTTGGTTCTCATTCGGTGGGTTCAAAGCAGAACATAGAGAACTTATCTAGCATCAAGTTGGAGAGGGCATCTTGGCAACAGCCATGGAGAGTCGAGCACTGTTTGTAAAATTTCCATGGGTGGGATTTGAATGCTTCTCCCACCTTCTCTCCTGTGCCAGGTGACATTCCTGGGACTTCAATATGTGCTTAGTGAATGCCATTGTGTCCCTCCTTCAAGTTATATTCACATGGAAACTTTTGAAAATGTATGCAAGGACTTGACCCTTAACATTGCTGGCTGCATCCTTCACTCCCTAGGCATCTGGGCTATTGTTGTGTGCTTAGCATCCATGCAAGAGGTTTTCTTTGCCTGATATGTTCTGAGACCACGGTCAAGGCTAAGTTCTTATTGTTAGTGACAAAGAGTGAACCGTGCATGCTGATTGACAACATATGTCTGGAAATGAACTTGCACCGAATGCCAAGGGAAAGAGACTGGAAAAGGGGAAAGCCTTTATTTTTTTCTAGAAATGGAAAATATGCATGAGATATACATTTTGTGGGGCCATTGAAAATAGTCTTTGTCATGGAATGTTAATCATATATGCTCACATACCATGCCAACCCACTTTCCTACTTCAAATCTTTTCACAAGTCTAATTATTTCCAGTCACTTTCCATGACTAATGTTCCCACCTAGTCCCCATTTCAAAAGCTTTTAATCCACCCATTATATCTAAAGGCTGAAGTGAAAATCTAACTAATAAAACTAACACAATATGAAAAGCATGCTTTCCCTGTTTTTTTCTTTTTCTTTTCTTGAATATGACTTGCAATATACATTATATACCATAAAGTAACCCACCAAATTATACATTTCCTTTGCTTGCTAATCTATATCTATCTGTCTGTCTCTCTGTCTCTGCCTGTCTGTCTCTCTGTCTCTGTCTCTGTCTGTCTGTCTGTCTCTCTCTATCTATCTATCTTGTTTTATTGTTTTATTGTTTTATTGCTTTATTGCTTTATTGCTTATTGTTTGATTGTTTGATTGTTTGATTGTTTGATTGCTTGATTGCTTGATTGCTTGATTGCTTGATTGCTTGATTGCTTTATTGCTTTAGTTTGTCAGACATGTACAAGAGAGCAGGTATAGGTATAAACATAAACATATACAAAGGAAGTAAGTATAGATAAATGGGGACAGTAAGAGAGGGATGGTATGCACGCTGATGTGCTTACGCATGCCCCCTTTACGGACTTCTTAGGAATGGGGTGAGGTCAACCGTAGATAGTTTGAGGTTGAAGCTGTGAGGGTTTAAGGCTGTTACAACAGAGTCGGGTAGAGCATTCCAGGTGTTTACCACTCTGTTGCTGAAATTGTATTTTCTGCAATCGAGTTTGAAGCCTTGAGTTTGTATCAATAGTGTAGTATTGTGGTCGAAGCTGAAGAAGTCATTGACAGGTAAGACGTTGTAGCAGACAATTTTGTGTACTATGCCTAGATTGGACTACAGGTGGCACAGTTCCAGGTTGTCCGGGCCCAAAATTTGAAATCTGGTGGCATTGCAATAAATAGTACAGTATAGTCTTGTGGTACACAGGAAAAAAAAATCCATGCTTGTGGTGATGTCCATTTGTTCTCATTTCCAGTTTGTTTAGATTAAGTGGTAGCCTGGAAGGGAATGACATAAAATCATCCAAAGGATAGTCTGGTAGGATGATTGAACCTAGAATAGTACGGTTATAGTGTGGAGCTGGAATGGGCAAGCTCTTTGCATCCTTACGGACCTCTTTCTCTTTTAGGAACCTTAGCAAATTGCACAACTGGAACTTGTTGATACACCTCTGTAAAACAAAAGTAAATCCAGTAATTAAATTTCTTTAATTACCTTTTTTTCCTTAGCCCCCATTCCACAAAGGAAATGAAATAGCAATAGCACTTATATACTGCTCCATAGTGCTCCACAGCACTCTCTGAGTCGTTTACAAGCTCAGCATATTGCTATCCCCACCCCCCCAACAATCTGGATCCTCATTTTACTAACCTCAGAAGGATGGAAGGCTGAGTCAACCTTGAGCCAGTCAGGATTGAACTCCTGACAGTAAGCAGAGTATGCCTGAAATACTGCATTCTAAGCACTGTGTCACCATGCCTAAATGGGCTAAAAACACTGCTTCTACCACCTCTTGGGATGTCACTGGACTGGGTGTAGTTCCTGATGGCAAAATTTAGTGCTAGTAGCTGCAATTTAAGGACTTGTAGCTTAATGGGGAATGGAATGGAGAAACTTTCCTTTATGGCCACAAATCATTCTGAAAATGATGAAGCAAGTGTCTGGAGAAAGAGTTGATGGCATCTTGGGGATTTCACAAATTAAATTTGTGTCAGGAATAAATCTTATGGAGACTTAATAAAAACTTTCTGAATACTGGGTACAAATAAATTGGAATAGGATTGAAGAAGGAAACTTGTCTGAGGTTGACTTAGTAATTACCAAAGGATGGGAAAAATTAATAGAGCCAGCCAACTTAATTTAGCTTCTTTTATCTGAAATATATAACAAAAAACTTGGGGAGGGGGCAAATCAGACAACGTTTGAATGAGAAATGAGTTATAACTGTGAAATCATTTGGGGCTGTTGGAAGTTGTCCAACATACCACATATGGCAGGGTTTCCCAACCTTACACAGGGCAAAACCCGAACTCAGAACAATCTACATACATATACCCGTGAAAATTTACGAAAACAAATATATATATATATATATATATATATATATATATATATATATATATATATATATATATAATTATATATCCCTTCAGCTCTGTACCATGTTTTTTATGTCGGATCACCCTGGTATATTGAAGGAACATCACAGCTCCTTTTTGCCTCTAGGCCCAGCTGTTAATTCTCTGCCTTACAAGGCAGAAGCTGCCAGATCAAATCCCAATAAGGGTGTGGCTAGCTGAGGAGGCCAGAACAAGGTCGAAATGGTGCCATCCTAGTCTCCCTTAATTTTAAAATTTCAGCAAAAAACATGTGATACATACAGAATATAGTTGTCGGCTATGAATAAATTAACTGCCTTGAATTGGCCCTGGGTTGGGCCTAGAGGCAAAAAAGGAGCTGTGATGTTCCTTCAATATACCAGGGTGATTCGACACAAAATGTAACCCTTCCCTGGTACAGAGCTGAAAGGATTGGTACTGTAGCCTAGAGGTTAATTCTCTGCCTTACAAGGCAAAGGTTGCAGGTTCAAGTCCCAGTGAGGCTATGGCTAGCTGATGAGGCCAAAATAAGGCCGAAATAGATCTATCCTACTCTCCTTTAATTTTCAAATTCAGCAAAATATATATCACATGTTTTTGCTGAATTTTTTAAAATTAAGGGAGATTAGGATAACGCTATTTCGTCCTTGTTCTGGCCTCATCTGGCCTCATCAGTTAGCCATACCCTTACTGGGATTTGATCCCTATAACGCTATTTCGGCCTTGTTCTGGCCTCATCAGCTAAGCCATACCTTTACTGGGATTTGATCCTGGGGCCTCTGCCTTGTAAGGCAGAGAATTAACCTCTAGGCCACCAGATCTGATCCCTTCAGCTTTGTACCAGGGAGGGGCTATATGTTTTTTTCTGTTGGATCATTCTGGTATATTGAAGGAACGTGCAACAGTCATCCGAAAATCATAGATTTTCACAGGTATATGTATGTAAATTGTTCTGAGTTCGGGTTTTACCCCGTGTAATATTTTGTCCAATAATAGACACTCAAAATATTACATGGGGTAAAACCCGAACTCAGAACAATCTACACACACACACACACACACACACACACACACATATTTGCAGGATTTTTCATTGCTCTAGCTTACTCCAAGTATTTATTTCCAACCCTAACCAGGTGCTAACGATGTTTCCAGTTCTTACCCACTTGCAAGCTCTTTCATTGTTACTCTTTGCAAATAATGTTTTCCAAGCCCTAAGTCTTTGCAGGGTTTTCCCCATTACTCCAACTTGCTCTGAAGAAGTTTCTTTCCAGCCCTAACCAGGTGCTAACAATGTTTCCAGCTTTTACCGGCTTCCAAGTTCTTTCATTGTTACCCTCTGAGAAGAAGAATGTTTTACAAATCCTGTCTTTGTAGGGTTGCTTTAGTTGCTCCAGATGTTTCTTTCCAGCCCTAACCAGGGACTATTAATGTTTCCAAGCTCTTTCATTATTACTCTCTACAAAGAATGTTTTCCAAGCCCTAAGTCTTTGCAGGGTTTTTCCATTGCTCTATTTGCTCCGACTGTTTCTTTCCAGGTGCTAATGATGTTCCCAACTCTTAATGGCTTGGAAGATCTTTCATTATTACTCTCTCAGAATAAAGATTTTTTTAAAAATGCCCTTAACCAGGGGATAAAATAACGTGCTGAAGCTGACCAGACTAAGGACGCTAACCAGATAAATACCCGGTAAGCAGATTCTTTTCCCTATTTTCCTCCCCAAAAACTAAGGTGCGTCTTATACTCCAGTGTGTCTTATACTCTGAAAAATACAGTATATAGTTTCAGGTTTTTATGCAGTTATTGCTATAATTATATCTTATATAGTATGTGCTCTGAAATGCAGGGACTTGGAGAGCCCAAGCTAAATGCTGAAAATGACACGATTGATGTTTTATTTCAGCATTAATGGAAGTAAATCACAGATTACTTGAATTCTTAAGGGAAGTATGGTAATACATAGTTGTATCTATAATGTATTCAAAGTTTGTCAACTGAATGCTTTTTATTGTGTCAGTTAAAAAAAGGGACATCCCCATTTCTATGCCTTGTAAAAGATTTCTACTGAGAAAAAAAGTAAATGGTGAAACATATTTTTGTTCTATTTAAGGTTACAAGTTAATTAGATATCATCTACAGAAAACCTTTCTTGTGTGTTTGGGTTTTTCAACATTTTTATTTTAAGAAAATAAAATCTTTAAAGCCTGATAATAATAGGAAAAGGTTGCATTTGCCCCCAAGAATAAAATAAATATAGAACTCTGCATCAAAGCTAACTCTTCATTTTCTCAGCTTCCTTTTGGTTAAGCACAGTCCAAAGATAACATAGATTGGACTATAAATACAAGATTGGCCAAGGCAGTGCCTTGGCCTGTGATTTAAGCAAAAATAGCAGGATATTTAGGGAATCTTTGGTGATAGTTGTTCACAACTCTAAAAATTTGCAAAATGGAGCATTTTATCTTACAAAACTGTTTTAATGATTATACCAGCCTATTTTTGTTTAAATATGTAAATAATTATATCTGTCCTGAAGCATATTATTAGAATAAGAAAAGTAAAATAAATATAAATGAGCCAAGGATGTCAGGGTTCAAAGTCCAAGGCAAAGTATTCCTCAAAGTTCCAATTTATTAACAGAGCCATGTTGGTACATCTGGGTGAAACCTGAATCTGAAGTCCCTTGGGCTTCACCACCCAATTGAAAGTTCAATCCCTTGCCCCCATACCCACATATCCATCACGTTGTCCAATCTTTAATTGCCATGCTGGCAGAGTCAACCCATCTCCTTCCATGCAGGTGCAGAGGTACAGAGACAAAGGATGACCTTGGCTTCCTAGAAAGAATTTGTGGTTACATACCAACAACTTCATACGATCCCCCCTCCCATTTTCCCACAGTAGAAAATGCATAATAAAATACTATAAAGTATGGCAGGCCAAAGATCCCAAATAAAATGGCTTCGGCCTGACAATTATAATGTCAGGGAAGATGGTGTTTCCATAGATTATCTGATTCACCAAAGTTCAAGCCCAGCATTGAATAATGAATTGATCTTTTTTATTATCTTACCTTATCACGTATGTAGTGATGGGGAATTATGAATCCCTCAAGGTTGCATAGCATTCATATAGCCATGGTGGCACAGTGGTTAGAGTGCAGTACTGCAGGCTACTTTTGCTGATCACCAGCTGCCAGCCATTTGAATTTCACCAGGCTCAAGGTTGACTCAGCCTTCCATTCTTCCAAGGTAAAATAATAATAATAATAATAATAATAATAATAATAATAATAATAATAATAATAATAATAAAAAATTAGATTTGTATGCCGCCTCTCTCCAAAGACTCGGGGCAGCTCACAACAGATTGAGATCCAGATTGTTGGGGGCAATATATGCTGACTTTGTAAACTGCTTAAAAAGGGCTGTAAAACACTGCGAAGCAGTATATAAGTCTAAATGCTAAAATGCTATATAGGAAATGTTACTTCGCTCTCTTATCCAAATAGTTGACCATTATATGAAGAGAATGTAGTCTCTGATTCATATAATCTTATTATAGATAAGTATGCAAATGTTTTTGCTGTCTTTATGGTTATGTTATTTTACAAATGTATACACTAGCCATTCCCAAATGGCTAACAAATGGCTAACAAAATGATAACAATATTAGCATCACAGCTGTGACTAAATTCCACAGGCATTCATTTATGGCACTATTTAACTCTATTATCAGAAATAAGATTATCATTTCACATTTACTGAAAATCAGACATTAATATTTCTTTTCTACAATTTTGTTCCAAAATCCTTTCAAATATTGTGTAAAATCGTAAATATTCTTGCATGTTCTCTCTAGAATGCAACCAGACAGCTGGTGGATCTTGGAACCATGAAGAGAGAGGTCAATGAGCTTAGTGAAACCTCAAGCCTTCATACAAATCTGCCATTTAATCTGTTTTGATCTTCGTCTCAACTAGGTTTCACAGTGTCCTCAAGTTAAATAGAAGACAACTTTATTCATAATCCTTTGTTTACTAATCTGGCATTTGTGATTAAATATCTGGTCAAACGACTCACTTTGTCTCTGCTTGTATACCTTGTTTTTTAAAATCATCCTACCAGTTACAGAAATCCACTGTTGGACATGTTTGTTAGAGGCTGCTGAAAATCTTAAATGGATATATATATTTTATTAGTAGAGACACAAACGTTATGTTGAAATCATCTGTAAACACATTTTAAATTGATATAAGATCCCTCCCTCCATCTCTCCCTCCCCCCCTCCCTCTTTTCCTAAGACATCCTAATCACCAAAGAACATTTGGAGAAAAGCTTTCATCAAAATCATTATGCAGAAAGATACATCATTTGACTAATAGTAGTATGAAATATGGAAATCCTCCTTGGGTGATTCTGCCAAACAGTCAGCAAAATGTTTAACTATCTGCTCTTGTACATTTACAAACAGCTGGTACACCTGCTCAGGCTAGAATAATGTGAGAAAATCTTTCCACATAATGTGAAAACGCAGCATGTTGACATATGGTCTAATCCTATTTGGTGCCATTCTGGGAAATAAGCATACGAGATTAGGAATTTGCAGCAGAAAACCATAAACAACTTATGGCATCGGAAGATGATTCACCATGTATGGGTAAATGAGTGCTACTTTATTAGCACAGCCATGATTATCAATGATGTTCTACAGATGGCAGGTCCACAGAGAATAGGCTAAGAGCTCATAAAAAGTGCTAAAATGTGGTAAGCACATTGAGGAATACAGTTAGTCCAAAGCACCAGAAGAGATACTTAGATACTTTGCTTGTTCTTCATTCATTACATCATAGTTTTGTACGCTTGTTCTTTATAAAGATCCTGAAACAGTGGAAAATTGTGCTAACATTAGCTCCTGAGGCCATACTCTTGATTTTTCCAGGATATACTTCTGGAAATATAACAAAAGGTAGAAGTCTCCTGGATTTCTCTTACTTTTTCTATTACCCTTTTAAAAGTATACAGGTGATGTTTATTTAATGACTGCTC
Organism: Erythrolamprus reginae; assembly: GCF_031021105.1. Taxonomy (NCBI): domain Eukaryota; kingdom Metazoa; phylum Chordata; class Lepidosauria; order Squamata; family Dipsadidae; genus Erythrolamprus; species Erythrolamprus reginae. The sequence goes on from NC_091950.1 coordinate 282,415,349, forward strand.
ATTTAGTGATTATTTGCACTCATGACAGTGATGAAAAAAAAATAGGTTTGCGACCGTTCCTCCCATCTTCAATCTTTGGAGGACTGTAAAGCAAAGGAACTCAAAATACCATTGATTAATAAAATAATTTCAATACCGATGCTTAAAACAAACAAACAAACAAACAAACAAACAAACAAACAAACAAACAAACAAACAAACAAATAAATAAATAAACAAAAAACAAAATTTGATCAGAACCTGATTCCGACAACATTACTCTTTTTACTTGATTCTTAAATTCAATTGAATAACATTACAATCTAACTACTTACCGTATTCTATACTAACTGAGCTACACCTTTCCGCTTTTCCAATATTTATATAAATATATTTCCTTTTCTTTTTCCTTTTTTATTCTCATTACTGATATATTACTGCTATACCCATTAACATACTACCATACCATGTCGTAACTCCTGATAACGTCTGCTACTTAGGCAGATCCTTCCTTTTTCCCTCCCTTATTATTCTACAAATACTTTATACAATTGTAAATCTATTTTCCTAACTACTTTTTTTTTATAAATATGCCTCTTACTATTCTTATCCCTACTCATTACTACCATTTAAATAATAAGATAAGTTAGAAAAATGAAGTATTGATAGTAATAAGATATAAACGTGAACATTGAAATTTTTGTTACAATGTAAGATATATACGTCAAAATACAATACCATGTAAGAAATACCTTTATCCCTTTTTAAAATTTATATACAGTAGTCCCTCGCTATACCGCGCTTCACCTACTGCGGCTTCACTTCATCGCGGGTTTTCAAGAAATATTAATGAGAAAAATCATTCACGGATCTTCGCTGGTTCGCGGGTTTCTGAGGAAGTCGATCGGCAGATTTAAACAGCCCGCGGAACTCGATCGGCAGGTTTTTCAAAAAATATATATCTAAAATTGTAAATACTGTATTTCAATACTGTATCTAAAATAAATACTGTGTGGGAAGGGTTTATAAACACTTAAAACAATGAAAACTTACCAAACAATTATAATATAAATACTTAAATAAGTACTATCAGTCAATAAATTCCCCATCGCGGATTTCACCTATCGTGGCTGGGTCTGGAATGTAACACCAGCGATAGGTGAGGTCTTACTGTACTCCTCCTTTCCTTTCCCCATTTACCCTTTGTTAATTAATAAACTTTATTTTTTTTAAAAAAAAAAAGCAAAGGAAATTTGAAGTACGATTGTGTGTACATTTGTGGTTTCATTGAGTGACTACTCCACTTAATGATTGAGTTGCTGGTCCCAGTTATGGTAGGTAAAGGAGGGCTACTTGTATGCTTTGGAGGGGCTTCCTGTGTCTTCCTTTATTGTAAATAAATACAAAGTAAATCTGTGAACTGGATGTGTCAGATCTATGGATTATGGAACAGAATTGAAAGTTAGACCTGGGACGGAAGGAATAAGTGAACCATTAATAAGGGGACCTGCAGAAAAGGTTAGACCATCCTGGGAAAGATGAAAGTGGGAGAGAGAAATTCAAAATAATTCTGCTTTTTCTTAGTACAAAATGAGACAGAGAGAAGTTTGGACAGGTTTTGCCTATTCTGTTATTTTACCCTATTACAATAAATAGCATCAGTGAAATCCCTCCCATGTTTGGTGTTTGACCTGGCTCACCTCAAAGGGCCAACATCAATCTATCTTCCTAATTTCTCTTTGTCTTATTTATTTATTAGTTTCAGTGGTGAAATTCAAAAATTGTCCCTATCAGTTCTGTGGGAATTGTTTGGTGGGCGTGCTAGGGGAAAGAGACTGCAAAATCTCCATTCCCACCTCACTTTAGGGTAAGGATACTAGAAAATCCCTATTCCCTCCCAAATCCAGCGGAAGGATACTGCAAAATCCTCATTCCCACCCTACTCTGGGCCACCAGATGTGATATTTGCCACTTTTCCAAATTAATGAAAATTTCCGCTACTAGTTCTCTGAACTACTCAAACTTTCTGCTACCGGTTCTCCAGAACCTGTCAGAACCTGCTGGAGTTCACTCCTGATTAGGTTGATATGGCTGCCTATCTCAAATACATGACTGGGTGATTAGTAATACAAAAATAGTAAAACCTTCTTTAAGAGATGGCAGGACCAATCCTCTCTTAAATATGGATTAACTACCACCAGGGCCTAGTCACATGTCCCTTCCAGTGTGATCTTGACCACTCATAGAGGACATGAGTCTAACCCAAAGGCTGTTGAGTAAACAGCCAGGCTGAGTTGGATTTTAAAAAACAAGGTATACAAGCAGAGACAAAGTGAGTCTTTTGACCAGATATTTAATCACAAATGCCAGATTGAATGTTTACTAAAGGATTATGAATAAAGTTGTCTTCTATTTAACTTGAGGACACTGTGAAACCTAGTTGAGAAGAAGATCAAAACAGATTAAATGGCAGATTTGTATGAAGGCTTGAGGTTTCACTAGGCTCTTTGACCTCTCTCTTCATGGTTCCAAGATCCACCAGCTGTCTGGTTGCATTCTAGAGAGAACATGGAAGAATATTTCCGATTTTACACAACATTTGAAAGGATTTTGGAACAAAATTGTAGAAAAGAAATATTAATGTCTGATTTTCAGTAAATGTGAAATGATAATCTTATTTCTGATAATAGAGTTAAATAGTGCCATAAATTAATGCCTGTGGAATTTAGTCACAGCTGTGATGCTAATATTGTTATAATTTTGTTAGCCATCCAGAGACATTTGGGAATGGCTAGTGTATACATTTGTAAAATGACATAACCATAAAGACAGCAAAAACATTTGCATACTTATCTATAATAAGATTATATGAAGCAGAGACTACATTCTCTTCATATAATGGTCAACTATATGGATAAGAACATTTCCTATATAGCATTTTAGCATTTAGACTTATATACTGCTTCACAGAGTTTTTAAGCAGTTTACAAAGTCAGCATATATTGCCCCCAACAATCTGGATCTCAATCTGTTGTGAGCTGCCTCGAGTCTTCAGAGAGAGGCGGCATACAAATCTATTTTTATTATTATTATTATTATTATTATTATTATTATTATTATTATTATTATTAATCTGCGAGACCACCTTCTGCCGCACAAATCCCAGCGACCGGTTAGGTCCCACAGAGTTGGCCTTCTCCGGGTCCCGTTGACTAAACAATGTCGTCTGGTGGGGCCCAGGGGAAGAGCCTTCTCTGTGGTGGCCCTGGCCCTCTGGAACCAACTCCCCCTGGAAATTAGGACTGCCCCCAATCTCCCTGCCTTTTGTAAACTTCTGAAAACTCATCTATGTTGCCAGGTATGGGGAAATTAATATACCCCTTAGCTTTTATAATTTATGTATGGTCTGTTTGAGCTGTATGATTATTTTTATAAGTGTTTTTTTAATTGTTTTTTAATTATTAGATTTGTATATTGTGTATTGTCTTGTGAGCCACTCCGAGTCCTCGTAGAGAGTAGGCATGCAAATCTAAGAAAATATATTATTATTATTATTATTATTATTATTATTATTATTATTATTATTATTCTAGCAGCATCAACAAGATCAACAAACTTAGTTGCCTGCTTCTCACAGCGACCCTACATTTAGCAGATTCTCCAATTCTATCATCTTCCAATAAAAAGACTGTCTTTCATTATTGCCCATCTCCCAGTACAGTTTCCAGAGGTGGCTACCTGCTCATCCTCTAGTACCAGGGCACCACAGAAGTCCACATTTTCACCTCTGTCCCTGCTCTGCTGCAACATTCTCTTTCATTCAGTGTTCCAGATCAACCTTTCAGTTGGCCTTTCTCTCATAATAATAATAATAAACGTTTATTTATAATGCCTTTTTAACAACATAACAGTCTGTTAGCAATAGCATTTTTTTACAGAGCCAGCATGTTGCCCCCACAATCCGGGTCCTTATTTTACCCACCTCGGAAGGATGGAGGGCTGAGTCAACCTTGAGCCGGTGATGAAATTTGAACCGCTGATCTGCAGATCTAGCAGCCAGCTTTGGTGGCCTGCAGTACTGCACTCTACCTACTCTACCCACTACACCACCTCGGCTCATTTTATACTCTTCTCAGTTCATCTTCCCAGTTTGCTCAATCCACCCAGTCCTTCCCCACATTCATCTTGAGTCTTCGGAGAGGGGCGGCATACAAATCTAAAAAAAAATTATTATTATTATTATTATTATTATTATTATTATTATTATTATTATTATGATGTTACTACTGGTGAGAAACACAGCTGAGGGGCAGCAATCCACTCTGCCGTATGAATCAGTTGAGAAGATATAGGTCAGTAAAGTGCAGGGGTGGGTGGGTGAGGGCATCCTCATGGTCCATCTAGTCTGCCCTTATACTATTTTTTGTTTTTTATCTTAGGATGGATATATGTTTATCCCAGGCATGTTTAAACTCAGTTACTGTGGATTTACCAACCACGTCTGCTGGAGGTTTGTTCCAAGCATCTACTACTCTTTCAGTAAAATAATATTTTCTCACATTGCTTCTGACCTTTCCCCTTAATCTACCAAGAAGCTCTTTCTTCTTCTATGAAATGGTGGACAGTTTTTCCGGCTTTCTGTAGAGAAAATATCACTTTAAATTTAGAAGCATATTCCCTTGGGGTTAATGTGGAAGTTGAAAGAAGTGATGAAGGGTAATAGCTTTATATTTCAATTTGTTCAATGAGTGACACTTCCTTCTCTAAAAAGAAATGACTTTTTATTTATCAGTGATGGGAGGAATTAAGCGAGCCCTTTGCTCTTTATGTTTTGGCTTTTTATCACCTGATTATGTTTTTGTCACTTGCTTACACTGCATGTTAAAACACAAAAAAGTTAGTCTCTGGTGCTTGTTTTCCAACAACTAAACAGTAAATGGAAAATTCTACTTAGCCAGGAGAAAAGGTTAGTGATCAAACAATCAAATTATTCTCTATTAAACTAGGATCAGTTCCATAGCTAATTAATCTTTTCTCAACAGTGAGCAGTTCTGTTTGCTCAAATGCTGAAGTTTGCTATGGGGATCATATTGGATTACTTTCTTATGCTCAGTTTTAATTAACATTTGGAGGAAATATGATAGCAATGGAAGAAAAAGCTGCTATTATAGGAACTACTAAGCTGCCTTTAGACTCAGTTAATATAGGTGGATGGACAGATGCTGGAAGGAGACAAACACATTTGTCTTATTATAAAATGGGAGAGGAAAGCAGATTTGTCTTTTGATTAAATATGGGCAAATTTAGGAATTTAAGTAGTGAGTTTTAATGTTCAACAAAGCACAACATCTGTACTTTTAGAGGTGAACTTGAAGTTCCAATATCGGTGCAGTATAAAATTCAAGTTATGTCATGTTCATGAGGAAAACAGTAGCTGATCAACAATCTTGAAAGGTCAAGTGAACTTCAAATCCTGACTAATATTTTATTCATAATGATGGTAGAAATGGTCATCTACACTTTCAGGATGATGGGAAGCCCAACATTTCAGTAGTAGATCCTCCTATTTGAGTATCATCAGTCTGAGAATTAGTTTATGTGTGCATTATCAGATTCCAGCTTTGATTCTAGCTATGGTAGGATATGAACCAGTCTAACACCCTTGAATCCTGCTGCCCTTCAGGGTGGAAAATATTGAGCTCGGCAGACCAGAATTCTGCCTAAAATTCTGAGTCAGGATTAAGCAGCTCTTTATGTCCCTATTTCATGAAACCTGGCATATCACAAATCTGTTAAAATTTAAGGAGAAGCTGATGTTGCCAAAAAACCAAAAGAGTGATTCATTCTTAAAACTGTTATACTGTAACTTTAGTTATAACTATTGCATGGACAAAGCTTACAGAGAAAGAAGTATGTGTGCTGCAAAGATGTATGCTAAATACGCATATTATAATCACATCCTATACTAGTGTTGTTGTCCTTCTCCCTATTAAAAGCACAGTTTGATTGAACTCTTAGAGTAGTGATGGCAAACATTTTTTGGTTCACCTGCCAAAAGGAGGGAGTGCTGGGGGTTGTACACACACACGCCCACATACATAATTCCATGCAGCCCCCCTGCACATGAGCATGTGACACCCCTGCTCCCAGCATGCAATGATACGCCCATTTTTCACTCTCCCCAGGCCCATTTGCCGACTTCCGGTTAGATCAGAAGTCCCATTTTTTTGTTCTTTCCAGGCTTCAGAGCCTTTCTAGGACAAAAATAGCCTTCTGCAACTTCCTGGAGGCCCTCCAGAGGCCAGAAATGGCCCATTTCAAATTAGGGGTGGTGGTGAAAACCGTTTCCGCCCTCCCCAGGCTTCTAGAAAGGGTCTGGAGCTTGGGGAGAGCAACAAAATGGGACTTCCTCACCACTTAGGCTGGAAATAGCCTGTTTCCTGACTCATCTCGAGGTTTGACTACTGCAACGCTCTCTACATGGGGCTACCTTTGAAGAGTGTTCGGAAACTTCAGATAGTGCAGAATGCGGCCCCGAGAGCAATCATGAGCCTCCCTAGGTACGCCCATGTTTCATCAACACTCCGCGGCCCGCACTGGCTGCCGATCAGTTTCCGGTCACAATTCAAAGTGTTGGTTATGACCTATAAAGCCCTACATGGCATCGGACCAGAATACCTCTGGGACCGTCTTCTGCCACACGAATCCCAGTGGCCGATTAGGTCTCACAGAGTGGGCCTTTTCTGGGTCCCATCAACTAAGCAATATCGTCTGGCGGAGCCCAGGGGAAGAGCCTTCTCTGTGGCAGCCCTGGCCCTCTGGAACCAACTCCCCTGAAGATCAGAACTGCCCCCATCTTCCTTGCCTTTCATAAGTTGTTGAAAACTCGCCTTTGCTGCCAGCCATGGGAAAATTGACACCTCCTCTAACTACTGTTTTATGTATGGTTTGATTGGGTTGTGTGATTATTTTATTAATAAAGGGTTTTTAAATTGTGTTTTTAGATATTGGATTTGTACATTGTTATTATTGTTGTGAGCCGCCCCGAGTTCTCGGAGAGGGGCGGCATACAAATCTAACAAATTATTAATTATTATTATTACCAGTGGGCCCAGAAAGCCAAAAAATCAGCTGGCCAGCATGCACATGTGCATTGGACCTGAGCTTGCATGCCCACTGATATGGCTCCGCGTGCCACTTGTGGCACCTCTGCGATAGGTTCGCCATCATCTTCTTAGAGGATGGATGTCTAAACTTCAGATGTGAAGAGTTTTTAATATATTGTGCTGTGGTTGGCTCTGGCCCAGCTCCTGCCCCAGGGAATGGGGAGGTGGATGCAGGGGAAGCTTCAACATGTCACAGGCCTGTGTTATTGCCAACAGAATCAGTTCGGAGTTTAGTTTCCTCGGATGAAGAAGAAGGTGGGAGTGACTCAGCAGAGGAGGGCTTGGCACACAGCCCAGGCAGTCACTCTCCCTTATCTTCCCTTGATTCAGATGATGCCATTTTGGCCCCACGCAAGCGCAGCATTATGCGTAGAAGAGACCAAGTAAGAACATATTACAGGAAATAAGGGAGGCCACCTGTGTTTGGGTGGGGCTCCAGTAATTAGGGCTGCTGCTATAAATAGCAGCATGTGGGTTTGGCCATTGTGGAAGAATATCTGATCGCAGTTCATCAGGAATCCTGTGTTTTCTGGGCTTTGTTGCTTTTTCACACCTTTGAAAACAAAGCAGAGCAACGTGTGTGTGTGTCTCATTTCGTTGGAAGAAGAAGGGGTGTGAAGTTTCTTCACAGCTGCTACTCAGTATGTATGTATGTATGGTTTTTATATTAATGGGTTTTTAATCGTTTTTAGTATTAGATTACTATTGTACACTGTTTTATTATTGCTGTTAGGTGCTCCGAGTCTCCGGAGAGGGGCGGCATACAAATCCAATAAATAAATAAATAAATAAATAAGTACTTAATGACTGCTTAAGGGTAATTATACAGACTACCGGTTGTTTTGGGAAGAGTGCTCTTTGCAATACAAAAGAGTGCTTAGTTTATTTTGAATTTTGTGATAAAGAACATTGTTTTGAATTTTCAACCATGTGTGTGTCTGAAATTTGTACCCTTGAATTTTCGGGAGGCTCCTATCAGAGAGCCCGGCAGAACATATTGTAAGTCTATTTAGTTATACAAAATTATAAAATGTTCCAATTAACGGTCCTTGGGGTGGCGGAAATCTTCATTCTTGTGAAATGTTGAAAAAGTAGTAGAAAGGTTGCTTTTTGGACCCTGATAATGACCTCTTCCTCCATGAGTAGCATTGTGGTATAGTGGTAACGATGCTTGCCTTCCACTCAGAAGGTTGAGAGTTCAAACCAAGGCAGCAACAGATGTTACTCTATCAAGGCTCAAAGAAAACTTATCTACTGTGAACTCTGCATGGCATCAGGAAGGGTATCCGGCCAAGTGAATGTCCAGCTCCATCCAGACTCTACCCTGAATTAAGGGATTATGGGGGTCACCCATCCTAAGGTGAATGAAAAAAAAAGTAAAACATGCATAGCATTCAGATGATGTCTATGAATGAAGGGCTGTAACAGACTGCTTTACTCTGGCTAGTCCTGCCTTAGCAGTTGCCAAAAAGGAGCCATAGAACTCATATTTGAGTAAGCTGGAAAGAAAAAAATCCCTTCCAAGACAAGTATACCTCATTCTTCATTTATTATTTCTCTATGTTGGTCCACCTCTTTAGTCAACACATGATGGCCAAGTCTAACAAGGACAGTCTGCATTCTAATACATTTAGAGGACTGGCTGCCGATTCAACAATTCTATCAAGAGGACACAAAACATTTGATTAGAGGATTAGAGGATAGTACCCCACTGCAAACAGTCAGAGTTAACTAGTCAGTGGGCATTTGAATTTAACCAGGCTCAAGGTTGACTCAGCCTTCCATTCTTCCAAGGTAAAATAATAATAATAATAATAATAATAATAATAATAATAATAATAATAATAATAATAATAATAGATTAGATTTATTGGATTTATATGCCGCCCCTCTCCGCAGACTCGGGGTGGCTCACAACAATGGTGAAGAATAGTACATAGTAACAAATCTAATATTTAGCAATCTAAATTACAGTTTTAGGTTAAAAAGTCCAAAAAAAGAAACCCCAATATATAAAAAACTACACACAATTGAATCATACACAAAAACTACATGGGCAAGGGGGAGATGTTTCAGTCTCCCCCATGCCTGATGGCAGAGGTGGGTTTTAAGAAGTTTACGAAAGGCAAGGAGGGTGGGGGCAATCCTGATCTCTGGGGGGAGCTGATTCCAGAGGATCGGAGCCACCACAGAGAAGGCTCTTCCCCTGGGTCCCGCCAGATGACATTGTTTAGTCGACGGGACCCGGAGAAGGCCAACTCTGTGGGACCTAACCGGTCGCTGGGATCCGTGCGGCAGAAGGTGGTCTTGCAGATTAACAACAACAACAACAACAACCACAATAATAATAATAATAATAATAATAATAATAATAATAATAATAATAATAAATATATTTGTATGCCGCCTCTCTCCGAAGACTCGGGGCAGCTCACAACAGATTGAGATCCAGATTGTTGGGGGCAATATATGCTGACTTTGTAAACTGCTTAAAAAGGGCTGTAAAACTCTGTGAAGCAGTATATAAAATGCTATATAGGAAATGTTCTTATCCATATAGTTGACCATTATATGAAAAGAATGTAGTCTCTGCTTCATATAATCTTATTATAGATAACTATGCAAATGTTTTTGCTGTCTTTATGGTTATGTTATTTTACAAATGTATACACTAGCCATTCCCAAATGTCTCTGGATGGCTAACAAAATTATAACAATATTAGCATCACAGCTGTGACTAAATTCCACAGGCATTCATTTATGGCACTATTTAACTCTATTATCAGAAATAAGATTATCATTTCACATTTACTGAAAATCAGACATTAATATTTCTTTTCTACAATTTTGTTCCAAAATCCTTTCAAATGTGACTCATAGCCTTCCAGACAAATCACAGGCAAGATACACCACCTTAGGTTGCTGCATATTGTGAGCTAAATTCATAAATGAATTCCAGCTGAATTGTCTGTGGTAAAAGCAGTCTTTAGGCAGAGGTGGCCAACGTTCCTAAGTCCGAGAACCTACCATCAGGTTTATGAATGTGATCAGGCTACTATAAAGTCTCATTTATTTCAATGGGAAAGACACTCTGGGCAGTCTTGTGGAAATTAATGGCCTTAAATATGGTAGTTTTGGCTTAACAGTCATCTAAATCCAAGAAACATCCTTTCTTCTTAGATCTTTTCCATGTCTCTTTCCATCTCCTTTTTTTCCTCTCCTGCAATTTCTCCCATCAGGAAGGATGCTGACTATATTAAAATAAATGTGTACCCAGTAATACAATTTTAAAAATCCATTTTTTTCTTTCACATTTGAATTTTGGTTCCAAATATTCTATGCTTGCCGTATCTTGCAAGTGGATTATTCATATTGTCCATTGTGTGAGCAGCATTTTCGAAGAATGTTCATCTATATCATCTATATTAATTTTGTCACTATAGTTTATTAGAGATTAACATTTTTGTAATGTTTATTTATTTTTGAATACACACACACACAATCTAGGGGTATAAATCTTTTGTCATGCACTTGACTTAGCTTCATCAGTACAAAAACAACCTCAAAAACAGACAATGTTTAAAATACTTACAAAAATAATTAAACAGATAACAAGGATTATAAAACAGATAAAATAGGCGATTGGAAACAAAAGTGAAAAGAGCTACAGTATTTTTCAGTGTATAAGATGCACTTTTTTACTTCAAAAAGGTGCTTTAAAAATTGGGTGCGTCTTATACACCGAATCTTGCTGAGGCCACCTAGCAGCGGCTGGCGGGAGGCTAGTGGCTCGGCCCCGGGGATGAGCAGGAGCCTGCCTTTCCATAGCGGCGGCAGTGCTATGGAGCCTGAACAAGCCCGTCCCCCAGAATCTGCCCCTCCTGCCATGGAAAAGTAGCCGAAGGGGAGTCTGGCAGGTCCTGGGGGACGGGCTCGTTCAAGCTCCAGAGTGCTGCTGCTGCCGCTCCTGCCATGGAAAGGCAGCAAAGGGGAAAATAAGCCTGTTCCCCTCAGCTGCCTTTACATGGTGGCGGCAGCGGCGCTCGGGAACCTGGATGAGCCCGTATCCCAGGTCCTGCCACACACACACACACACACACACACGTATAAGATTTCATGTGTATAGGTATGTAGGTCTTAGTTTATTCAGGTCTTTTCCTGTGTAAGATGGTTGATAGAATCTTGGTGACTTCTCGACAAAGTCCCACTTTTCATCTTCAGGCTGGTGTGAAAACACACCACACAGTAGAAGGAAAACCAAAAGTCTTTATCAACAGAAAAGCAGAAAAAACTCCCTTTTTAAACGTCAAAGGGATTTTCTGGTACACACAAGGCACAGGTTAAATGCAATCCAATTTCTCACCCAGTAACTGGGAAATTGAGTCCAATTCCAAAGTCCAGAAAATCCACACACAGTCTTGAACAGGGAAACAGCAAAACCACGATCTTGACGAAACTATGAATCAGATAAACTTCCACAAGGCTAAACCAGCACGCTGCTCTTTTTATCTGTAGCACTAATTACAGCAGCCTCACCCAACCACAGGTGGCCTCACTTATCTCCTGTAATAATCCTTTAGTTGCTCTTTCCTATACATCACTCTACGCATGCGTGGGTCCATCATATGTTCTTGTTCAGAATCCAGAGATGATAAGGATGATTGATCTCCTCCTGGGCTGTCTGCCAATCTCCCCTCTTCCCTGTTGCTCACGCTTCCTTCATCAGAGGAGCCTTCATCAGGAGATTCTATCGGGAGCAAAACAGGCCTGTGGCATGTGGATGTTTTCCCCACCTCCTTGGGGCAGGAGCTGGGCCAGAGCCAACCACAACATTACAGAGTATATTATTCAGTAAGAATTAAATATCCAGGCTGTTCATTATCCCACAGTCTGTACTTGACTTTCAGTACTACCTAATCTAGCTGCTTTGACCATTTGTATGGTTGGCCATTCGAGATAATTACCGATCATAAAGCCCTAATAGGACTATTAGCTGAAAACAAAGCCACACCTGCCTTTATGTCCCCAAGAATGATCAGGTGGGCAATCTTTCTTTCTGGACACAATTACCACTCTAAAACACCAGGGGGGAGGAAGGAAATCAGTCATGCAGATGTATTAAGTCATTGCCCAGAACCTTAACCCAGTAGTTAACGACCCAGGCCCAGCAGCAAACATATTGTTGATAGACTTAGACAATTGTCAGAGAGGAATAGCCAGAGAGACACAAAGGGAGAACACACATCACACCATAAGGAATTACATACTCAGGGGGTGGCCAGAAGAGACATTGCCAGAAGAACTCGAGGCCTATAAGAACAAACAAATGGAACTATCCATCTCGAAGGATTGCATCTTGTGGGGAAATGGAGTAGTTTTCCCAACCAACCTCAGGAAAAGGGTGATGGAAACATTACACAAAGGACACCCAGGTATAGTGCGCATGAAAGGGCTAGCTAGGAGCCACCTATTGTGGCCAGGATTAGACACTGACATTGAACAATAGGTGGCTACCTGTAACCCATGCCAAGAGTCTCAAGCAAGCCCTCCAAAGACAGCACCAACAGAATGGGAAACATCTAGGGGGCCTTGGTCAAGGCTACACATAGACTATGCAAGCCCCATGGAAGCACAGTCATTTTTGATAGTAGTAGAAGCCTACTCTAAATGGTGGGAAATTATAACAATTAAGTCTACAACCACATGCGCAACAATAAGGGCCTTAAGGAAGCTATTCACCACCCACAGGCTCCCAGATGTTAAAGTATCAGATAATGGGCCCCAGTTTACAGCTAGACAGATGGAAGTATTTTTAGCTGAATTGGGAGTGAGGCATGAATTAGTCTCGCCATTTTCACCTGTGAGCAATGGGCAAGTAGAATGCATGGTGAGAGTCACAAAGGAAGCCCTAATTTGCTCAGCACCAGGGGACTGGCAAGAAAGGATTGATACGTCCTATTAACACAGCACTTTACACCAAATACCACAAACAACAAGAGCCCCATAGATCTTCTAATGGGGTGGAAGCTAATGTCCCAGCTAGACAGGTTACACCCCTCATATTGTACAGAACACCAAAAAATGCCCCAAGAACCGGAGCGTAATCTGGGGGTGGGAGAGGAAGATTTTGCAAGGAGCTACGATGGGGGGGGGCAGCCTGGCAAAAGGGTATTGCACAGAACAAACAGAACCCAAGTCTTATAAAATAGCTTCGGACGATGGAAGGGAGTGGAGGAGGCACATCGACCAACTCTACTCCAGACTGGACATTTCAAAACTTAGTACGTGGGGAGACCAAAGTCTAAACGAGAATTCTGGGTCTTCCCCACACAGTTTTCAACCCAGCTAAAGGAGGAAATGCCAGCAACAAACATGAGAATGAAGAGGAAGCGGATGACTTACTAGATCTTCCAAGTAATTCCAAGCATTTGGAACCAAGGACTCCTGGAGGCTGGTGGTGGCATCACGGACTCAATGCAAAGGGGACTGGTACAGGCAGGGCCCATGGGTTCCTGCAGAGCTGTGAGAGAGCCAATCTCCATCATCACTGCCAACGACTTGACTGATCTTTGCAGGTCAGGATGGGAGGCTCGGTGTCCAATCCGCTTCAAAGACTATGTCACATGGCTTATGGATTCCTATAATGGAACTAGGAGGAGAGGGATGTTGTGTATGCTAAACCACCCCCCATTTGCATGCCGGTTGCGGATTGGCTAAGACGCGGCTGGCAAAATTCAAGTGGCTGTCAAGCCATGCCTCTAAAGGAAAAAAGTTTAAATGGGGCAAACACTTTCCCGGTTGCTATTCTTTTTCTTGAATAGTTGTTCCTGTTGTTAGAGGTACGTTCCAGCTTAACAAATAAATACCATCAAAGCTACAACGTGGTCCTCCATTTTTACGAACTTAACACAAAGAGAGCACTTTTTCCAACTTTCCAATAAAAACCTTCCAAGATTATTGCTGTAAAACCTGTTGTAGAGGAACATGGGTTTTCTCTATAAAGTCTGTATAACTGTTAGAAGTACTTCCTGTCTTATTAAAGGCACATGCGTTGTAAATATATAATAAATACCATTTCTACTTTCTTCAAAGGAAGAGTTATACTTGGTTTAAAAGCTGATCAGTTGTCCATGCATTGTTAATATGCAATCCTAGATTTGCTTTTATATCTCTCTATAAATCTCCTTTAATCCTCATGTAAATGAAGGGGGAAAAACCATTAGCAAACAGTTTGATGCAACTCTAAATGATTGATTGGTAATCCTGAGCTATAAAGGGAGGAAATAGATGAGGACAAGGATGACAGTGGTGTGTGGGTGGAAGATTATAACAAGCACCTGTCCATAATAGGGTTTAAATCAATGCACCACTCATCTCAACTATCCCGGTTATAATAGAACTTGGTAAATTAAATAACACTTGGTTATTTTAGCAAGCAACCTCAGCAACACAGGGTCCACTTATTAGACCCTGTTCTGTTTCCTTCCAAATGTCAGTCAGGTCATTCTTTCAAAGGTGTAATATTAAGTCAGGTCTAAAGGAGGAAAGACGTGTGTTTATATTAGAGCCCTTTGTCATTAATATTAGATTGGTACCATTGTCAATTGCAGCAACAGCACTCCCCTTCCCTGCAAATAAAATTAATCAAATGCTAGAACCACTCATGTTTATATATCTGATTTAATTCTGGTATGACGTAGATTCCCTGGATTTAACCTTATTGGTAAAAATGCCTAAAGCCATTAGAGTAACTCCGGTGGGGTTGATGTGTGTGTGTGTTATCTCCTGGATCTCATGCAGTGCTTTGCTAAATTTGCACTTTAATAAACACATTTTTAAATACCAAAACAAGAGTACCACCGACAATGCTGCCACCCTTCAAAAGATCTAGACTATGTGTCAGAATGCTCAAACAATTGACAACTTCAAATCTCAACCAACTCTGTCTTACATATTGGCAAAAAAAAAAAAATCAGAATACAAAATACAAGCTGGGTGGATACAACCTCGAAAATGACC